>NC_133978.1:38167500-38467500 GCF_047716275.1 Strix uralensis
ATCCCCTTGCCTTTGCCTTGCACTGTGAGGAGGGACAATGCAATGGAAAATAGGTTTGGATCACTGCAAAGAGCTTTTAATGTGTAATGGAAAAATATTGCCTTCTCAGTTTAAGGAAAAAGTACCCATCAGTGGATTTAAACACCCAGTGCAGCTGGTTTGGGTATAATTGTATGCCAGATGTCTTTTTTTTCATTCAATGGTTGTAAATTTTCTAGAATAAGATAAATATGTATGTTCTCTCTGCATTTTATGGAAATCTTTCTGCTTTATTTTTTTTCCAGGAAAAAATATAACTCCTTAAGTGGCACTTGGAATTATTCCCCTTGATCTATGAGCTTGGCAGTACAGGTAAAACTGTTGTTCTTGTCTCGTATAAGGATTTTCTTCATTGTACTCTCAAAAAAATTCTGAAACTTTTTTTTAAAAATCAGTTGCTTAATGAATGCAAACATCCAGCAAAGACAATTTTGATTCTTGTCATATTCAGAGTGCTGTAAAAGTAGGACTCTCTCAATGGGAGCAAGTGTAGATAAACCAGAATAAACGACACAGGAGATCAGACCCAGTCTCTTACTTGGCTATTGATGTTGTATGGCTATCTCTAATGGCAGGAAGTTGCTTTATGTAATTTAGTGTCAGGACAGTTTCATTAGTATTTGGTGCCTGGAGTATTTTCTCCTGCCAAGATTGTCTCATGGCCTTTCACCAGAGTAGACAAAATCCAGTACTGTGGTGGCCTCCAAGCAGCTCACCAGACAACACCATCCTTAGCAGCTTAAAGGATGGAGAACGGATGATCTTTAAAACACCAGAAGCATGTGACCACTCATGCCAATGTTGGTTGTGATACCCTCTCCCACCCCACGGTGTGTCTCTCCTTTCTCCTTATTGATCATGCAGACTTTTATGGGGAAGACCTGATGGATGGGACCAAGATGGAGCCATGTTCTATGACAGGAGACCACCAGGGCATGGATGTATCTGTTACAGATTGGCTAGTTTTTCCCTCTCTACCTTCTTTGTTGTCATTGCACCCACTAAAAAAGACACTTGTCACTGAGTAGCCCCTTCTAAGAATGTCCTCTGCTGCTGGAAGGACACCTAGACCAGGGTGTCAGAGTGATAGAGGATCCAGTGGTGTCAAGTCAAATCCACCTGTGAGTCCTTGAACTCATAACTCTAGGACTTGGGCATAAATGAAAGCTATGGGCTACTCCCACCAGCATACTCTTTGGGGTCAAATGAGATGCGAATCTGATTTAAACTGAGTTCATATGAAACAAAGAATCCAAGAGATTTATATTTGAGACTGATCACCATCATATCTTGCAGCCCTAGTGCCAGTGAGATAGGGCACGCAGAACCTCATTGGCATGCAGGAGAGGGGGTTTTTGGGTAAGCCTCGTGGGTGCAGAAGTGGCGAGTTACACCGAGCATTCGCTCTCAGTAATTCCAACAGCTGAGTGCCTTTAAAATATACTGCTGTGCTCATAATGTCTTGCCAGTGTTTCACATTAACCTTTAGACTATTTGAATTTAACTCTGTAAGTAAGCTAGATAGCTTTCTAAAATGGTAGATAATATAACAAAAAAGGTGCAGACATGAATGAAGATATGTGAGCAAAGCAGTTATTAAAATTAGAATGATTTATGCTATAATATTCTGAGGTATCCTACATGTGGAAATCTAAGCGGCTGTTCTCTTTAATTTGCACATGTAACTGCTAGTTGTGGGGCACTCAGTAGGTAAACTAACCCAAGCTACAAAAATGCACCCAGGGAAAAAGGAAAAAAAAAGACTGTTTCTTTGATACTCCATTAAGCCATTGGCTCAAAGATCCAAATTTGTTAATAAAATCAGAGTTAAGCTTCTTTGTTCTAGACTCACATGCAAAACATGAATATAAAAATGTTTAGCAATGAACTTATTTGTGGCAGTGTGTCAGAGACCACAGACCTTCTGAAGGGATCAAAAAACTACACAAAAAATAGCTGTCAAGAAATCTACTTCTGTTTCACACTTCAAATTAATTGTACCCTATGCATGTGTTTGTGGCTGTCTCTGTCCTTTGAAAAGTTAAGGACTTATTGCTTAGTAAGTGGTTAGCTGGGAACATCGTCACATCACATCGTGTTCCACTTTACCGGCATATGTTTAAACCAATTTGGTCATTGCAATAGAAGCAGAACTTAAACTTACGGGGGCACATCCTCTTGATTCATGAACATAACTCCCATTAATGCTAGTAGAAGTTATGCACTTACATTGAGAGGAGAATATATCACAAAGAGCTGATGATCAGCTTAGACTAACACAGTAACATACTGAAATTTCTCTCATACAAAATATGTACTCGCTTTCCTCCTAATTCCCTGATGCATATCACTGCCAGCCCAGAAATACACGCACACATACCAGAAATGATGTGTGGAAACTGCAACCGGCAGAAGTTAAACTGATGAGAAGCGGAAGTCGCAGAGACATTTTGAGGTGCACCTTATCAGTGAGGAGGTTGGAGGTCAGCTTCTTATTTACACAACAGAAAGTGAAGAGAGGAATTGTCACCTGATGGACAAGACAAAATAGAGAAAATGAAGCATAAAAGTTTTCTAGTTTACTTATTAGTACAGTATGTAATTGGATGGAAGTAGCAGGTTTCAAAAATTTGTCTTACTATAATGACTATAATTTTTTAGAGATCGAAAATGAATCTGACTAGAAAATACCATTAAACTACCAACTTGCTTAAAATTTAAAGGGTAATTCACATATAATGCTTTTATTTAATAGCCCAATTTACAAAACGTCTAAAATTAATGCAGATCTTTTCAGGACAAAATCAGCTGTAACTGCACCAACTAATTTTTGCTCATTTGAACTGAATTATTAATAAGAGAGAAATATACCATATGTTCCCAAAAGAGCTGGATACATTTATTTCAAATAAAATTGCTGTGTTTGGTGGAATATAAGAGGTTTAAATGCTTTCAGAGAAATGGGTTACTTATATACTGATTTAATAGAGTATAAATCAGACTGCATAATTAGGGACACAGCTGTTTCCTAACCTAAAGCTGGCAGCTTTTGTTGGTTAAGTTCCTTTATCACCTGCATGGCTTTAATCAGCAATAATTTGTTCTTCTTGTGGAGCAATACAAGTTAATCAATAATTTTGCTGTTTGTACTATACTGGAAAAGGGTTTTTATAGCAGGTTTAGCTTAAACTGGGCATACGTTCTTCTGACTTTCTACTTGATTTATTTAAATTTATTGTGTTCCTGATACTAATTAGAAATGAAAGTGAAGGGTATTTTGGTAAGACAGCCTCTGCCTACACCTGGTACAGAGATATATTGTTTTAACTTTTTCATGCCCCTTCTTAAGTTTGCACTATATACACATTTGGGCATAAAACCAAAATCCTGACTCTATAAGCTAAATCTCCATGAAAACTTCTCCCCGTAGAGCACACTTGGAGATTTCCACTCTGTCCACACCCAAAAAAAAAAAAAGATAATGAGTATTCCTCTTTTATTTAGATTAGATTTTTAAGAGTTTTTTGACAAGATATGAAAACAAGAAGACTCTGTATACATTTAATCTGCAATTGGAATTTACTCTTAACCAACATATCTGATGGCAAAATCTTGTCGTACAGCCCTGGCTTTACTATTAGAAGGTCTACTGAGCAACAAGGAATAAATAATCATTTTATCCCCAAAAATGCACATTGACTTACTGACCCCCTTGCATGCACAGGCCCCCACATCCATGGGGCTGGGAAGGTGATGGTACATTTTCCCCTGTGGACACTATTAATCTCTCAGCGCTGTCCCCCTGCAAATCCAGGTGCAAATTTTTATGCCCTGCACTTAAGATAGGCTCTGAATCATTAAGGGCAGTGTAAAATTTTCCCTTAGGTCAACATGACTTTATGCTATCCCCAGAGGGGCAGTCCTGTTCTCTCCCAGTCCTCAGTAGCTTCCACCTCATCAGGTCTAAAACCATGGGATAGAACGCTTGATCAGATCCAGTGGAAAATGTTGATTGACTGATAACTCCAGATATCCTAATTAGGTATCCCAGATCTCTGGAAAGAAGAATCCCCAAGTGTAGTAGCAAATTTTTATAAGTATTTTTGTATCTGGTTTTCAGTCATTTTGTCCTCTAATATGGCTCTAAGTGAAAAAAACAGTTCAATCTGATTGTTACACTATTTTCCAATGAGATATCTAGAGGTGTAATACTTTTAAAAAGTCATGTCTGTGATATGAAAATAAGGGAGACTCACAAAAGTCCTTTGATATCTAGATGATAGGGGGCTGGAGCACCTCCCCTGCGAGGATAGCCTGAGAGGGTTGGGGGTGTTCAGCTGGAGAAGAGAAGGCTCCGGGGAGACCTTAGAGCGGCCTCCCAGGACTTAAAGGGGCTACAGGAAAGGGGGGAGGGACTCTTGATCAGGGGTGTAGGGATAGGACAAGGGGTAACAATTTTAAACTGAAAGAGGGGAGATTTAGATGAGATCTAAGGAAGAAATTCTTCCCTGTGAGGATGGTGAGACACTGGCACAGGTTGCCCAGAGAAGCTGTGGCTGCCCCCTCCCTGGAAGGGTTCAAGGCCAGGTTGGACGGGGCTTTGGGCAACCTGGGCTAGTGGAAGGTGTCCCTGCCCGTGGCAGGGGGTTGGAACTGGATGGTCTTTAAGGTCCCTTCCAACCCAAACCATTCTATGATTCTAGGATTCTGAGCTATATGCACAGGGGAGAGGGGTGCAGCTCACATGTGCATGAAAGAAGCAAAGTTTCATTTTTAGAAGTTTTAATAATCATACAGAGCTGTTCATACCTCAAATTGTTCTTTCTATTAAGAATTTTATAAAACCTAACTCAAATCCTAGCAAAGTTAATTCAGAAGTTCTTCTTGACATTAGTATCTTAGAATCAAGGTGAAGACTACAGAAGGTCTACTTTGAGTTGAGATTTATATAATATATAAAATATGTGTACAATATATTCATAAATACTAATCTCCAAAAATATGTAGACACATACGTATGTATATTCCTAGGTGTTTAAACATCAGAGTGCATTAATTTTAAAAGTCTTGGTGGACTAGCTGTAGAATGTAACATTTTGAAATGAAATATTTAAATTTTAATTGGCCACATGAATGCCACTAGCTGTTTTCAGCTACTTGTTGAATATTAGAAAAAAGAAATATACAATACAAATTTAAACAAATTATGTATGAATATTTTTATTTACATGCAAGATGATCTCTAATTAATGTGAGCCTATGAAAATTCACCTATGCAAAAGGGATTTAATTTTCCAAGGTCTGCAGTAGCACTGTGGGGGCTCCAGTAGCACTAGTTTCAAGTAAGAGGATGTTCTCTAATCGCAAATGTAACTGTATTCTTATTTGGCGGTGGGGGAAGAAGATGGAATAGGCAGTGAGTAATTTCTGACACCAGGTTTTTATTTTAAATAGTTATCTTTTAAGTGCATCTGTTACTTCCAGTCTTTCTCCTTGGCTTCCACAGGCTTACACGCAGATAATCACATTTCTTGCTTTTAGAGCCAGAATATTCTTTTAAAACCCCAAAGAGGCAATATGCAACTTAAAGTAGAAAATTAGCTTCACTCACAAATTATGCATTAAAAAGACTTTGTATCTCACTACACGTCTTGCTCAGAGGGAACTTCCACGCTCACAGATTCCAGCTGTGCAAGCTATAAAAATTTTATGCTGTAACTTTTACAGACTGAGCAGGAGTTTTTCCACAGTTAGACTGGTTCAAAGGAGCTGCCACTAAAGGGCAAGCTCTAGCACCTTCTTTGTCCCTGATGATAAGCATAGTGCCACTGAGAGGGAAAATCTGAAACTTCTGACAATCTAACTGAAAAATTTACAAATTTTTCTCCTTCCAGACAGGATAAAAGTTAAATACATAAATCCCAACAGCCATAGAAGTGAAGAAAACAAGTTTTGCAGTGATGGGCTTTTCTTTCCTCCTTTGACAGGTCACATCTCCACCACCTGAAGATTTCCCTAGCCTGTTTACACCCAATGCCTATGGCTTTCTACATTATGCCCAAACTCATTTTCCACATCTGTGTGCTCCATAACACAGGTATGCTCATGCAAATGTGAGCCGTCCCTTGTATAGCCCATGTACATCAGTGATGTTCCAGAAGCATCACTCTGCAATGAAATACATACCTGAATTCATCTAAAAAACCCCTACCCTGTGGTAGGGTTGAGGTTTTTGTCAGCAGACCTAGTTCTTGGCTCTCTCCATGCCTGAAATATGTAAATTTCAGATAATTTACCCTTTAAGCTGTACTGCCTTCTTCCTAAATGCTGCCTTGTTCCTACAGCCTTGTTTCAAAGGATTTATTCAAATTTCTGAGTGGGCTTTGTTAGGCCCAAGCCCACCTTAGCAGCCTCATGCAACGCTCACATTTTTCACCAATAAGAGTAAAAAAAAAAAATTTAAAGCTCCTTTGTAAGATTGGGTGTTTGTAGATACTTCCCTCTACTGATGAGCAAGGACTCAGAGAAGAGAGGATCTTCAGAACCGGTTGATTTTATTTATTATTCTTTTTTATTTTTTTCCTCACTCTTCCAAGTAACACCATTAATGGTAATGGAAAAGTTATTTGGGAACATTTAGTTTATAATGTTTATCTTATTGCTACTCAATATATGTTATAGGTTTAAATCAATATGTGTAACTAAAGAACTAGTAATTAAAGAACTAGTGCTTTCTGTGCACAAAGAATGTGACTTTTCTCCTCTGTATCTAATATCAACTGCAAAAGTATGCATAGCTGTGGAGGAACAATCCCTAATTCTTAATTTTGAAATGTGGAAAAAAATTGATAAGGGCTTGTAAACAAGATATATTTGGCCATTCTTGCAGTGTACTTTGATCTATGTAATAAAGGTCAGCACTCAGTGCTTCATTCTACATTCTCCCAAATATCTAATTGCCTAATTATTGCATTATTTCACAGCCAATCAGCTGAAAGGGTTTGTATGGGAGTATGGCAGAATAAGAGGGCTGTCAGTCTTTGGTTATGGTCCTATAGTTCTAATTCAAGAATTAAATATCTGTCTTTTCTAAAAGTCATTACATGATTTATTGGAAAATTGGTAGAAACAGCCCTGGGGGGGTTGTGCTCAAAATCTGGTTTAGAAGAGTGGCTGCTAGCTATGACTTTTGATTTTCTTGTCTCAAAATGAATAGCACTGCCAGTTTCTATGCAAATTAAATGTTTGAATGTATTTTTTTAAGATAGATTATATTTGTTAATTTAATTGTATTTCTTATGCAGTAGGGTGATTTGTGTTTTGATCTTTCTTTCTTGAGGAAGCAAAATTCTCCCTTTTGCTACTGATTCACCAGAAGTGCAGGACTCCTTTTTCTGTTGTTTGATAGCTCTAAAATGTCTGCAGAAATTGTAGGTCAAGAATTACAGCCATGGTAAATCATGCCTCATGAATGAGAAGTCATCTGTGATTTCTCTAGGGTTTTTTGGTCTGTCTTTAAAATGAGTGTAATATTCAGAAGAAAATAAAAGCTTCTTTAACATATTTTGGCATAAATATGAATCATGCCAATATGTGCATATTTATGACACTCAAAGTTTGTTGACATCTAGAATTTAGTCTATATCAAATACAGAGGAGCCTCTATAAATAACCTCAACAAAAAATAATATTTTAGCAGGAACTATTCCCAGTAATTACTTTTAAAAATCTAATTAAATTTATTTTCTAGATATAAAAAAGATGACTTCTGCCCACCATGTACCCAGAGGTGCCTCCATCCTCTCTGCCCTTGCTTGCTGAAATGTTGCCAATGAAGTTTTTTGCTTTATGCAGCTTTCAGCTATTTTTTCCTGCCACCTGAGGATGCTAGTCACTTTTTTGTAGGGCAGTGACTCACCTTTTTCCTGTACTTTAGGACTAAAACAGGAATTAGGTGGCCCGTAACTCCTGTGAGCAGTGGATCTGGGGACACTGGGGGATACTGTGGGGCCAGGGCAATGAAAGGATGGTTAGCTCCTTCTCTGGGGGCTCAGTGGTCCTCAGCAACTTTGATGTGGGCCAGCAACTTCATTTCTATCACCCGAGGTACTTCTATACCTGTATTTGCTGACCCATCTGCCTCCGTTTCTGAAATACCTGATCCACTTTTGTAATGCCATTGAACAATAAAAATGATTCCCCTTTGTTGCCATTCCCAGAAGAACTGCAAGAGATAGACAGGGACAGGCTTCTTTGTGGCTTTGTTCACCTCCTTCTTTATAGGAGGCTCCTCCTATTTCATGCTTCCCAAGCTGAAGGTCAGAAAAATCAATAACTGCTCCTGCTTTTTCTCCCTCTTTTCTGCCAAAGAGTCTGTCAAAACAATAATGATCATAGCTAGAGAAAAAAGTCACAAATACACATGTTTAAAAGCAAATGAGGGGTTAACTTTCCTCTTATTATGCACCTGATGCTAGTTTATAAGAATTTTTTGCATGTATTGTCAGCAGCTGGACTCACATAATAGCCCTAAAGCTGCAAAGGGCAAATAACAAGCACATCAGATGCAGCTGGACAAATACAATAGATTGAACATCTCCAAAGAACTCCCATTACAGTCCATTGGGTCAATAATCCACAAACTAAGAAGGATTTACATGATAGAACATAACAGCTCTTTTGAAGCCATTACATTTTATCAAGGCAAAATCTAGTTTTAAAATTATTGTAATATGTGTATTTATGTGTGAGGTCTTGCTGCCTGTGAAGCTGCCATTCCAGGTTGCAGCATAACAAATGTATGGCATCAAAATTAGTAGGTTCAAAACAATTAGTAGGTTATCAAAATAATAGGTTATTTACTTGATTCCTCTAAATATTTCTCTGAGACCCACTGTATTTCTTTGAATGAAACTGAAAACTTAACACAAAGCACCCTGTGTAGACTATGTAGCTATGAATAAGATGCACCTTTATTGAAAAGAGAAAGACAAAAATATATTTTCGGCATTACTTTGACATACTGTATTCAGTAGTGATCTAGGAAAACTTGGAATAATATTGTGATTTATTTTCAGGTGTAGTCAAACTGCACTGAATCTGTGACAGGAGGGTGGAGAGGAGATGTTACTCTACCCTCTCCTTCCATCATTCTTTGCTCAGGGTACCCAGAAATTAATTTCAATTTGGTTAAATTTAGAGCAGCCTTGAAATTTCTCTAATTTGTGTCAGTGAGAAGGTCGTTCTTGTGTATCAGTTTCATTCTTTTCTTTGACAGAAGACTACACTTTTACAGAGAGAAGCTTGCATCAATAGAAGCAACTAGGGAAAAATGAGGGGGAAATCCCAGTTTTTATTGACCTTTTCTTTTGTGCCAGGACAGCGGTATTAAATGGACGTTGAAAATATCAGGGTCTAACTCCTTTCCCCAAAAAGTTTGCACAGTAAAAAAGCACTGCAAGCGTAACACAAAACAAGAATATTGTTGCAGTTAATGGTAAATCTGCAAAAGACCTAAACATTAAAAATTAATCTCAAGACTTTATTATTCCTTTGTAACTCAGCACTGCAATGATCTTTGTGTAGTGGAGATCTCTGCAGTGCTCATATGTGCTCTTATGCCTAGGCAGAATGCCATGAATTAAGGATGGAGCGTAAACCTTGCTTTTGAATTTCCTGGCTTTTGTTAGTTTGTGTCATAAACTCAACATTATTCAAATCTAGGGTTTTGTATTTAATATTATTAAATGCCTCCTCATCAATGCCAAGTCTGTAATTGGTCATAGTGAATAGGTGATTAGACAGATAAAGTGCAATTGTGATTGCAAAAACTATCACCAGGTTTGCAGAGGACAATAATTATGTAGCTTATAATGTTTGAAAATATTGCCTAAATCTCTTTCCCACATGTTGTTTGTGATGGAAAACAATTAGACAAAGGATTCTTTTTCTAAGCTGCCTCTGATTCAGATTTGCCTGATGAATGGTCTTTATACTGAACCCAAAGCATTTGTTCCAAGTAAATTATATGTCATTGCTAATGCAAAAGGTCTGCTTCACAATGTTTATTGGGATAAATTAAATCTTCTAAAGATGGTAAACAGAAGGCCTCAATAATTATTCACTTCTGTATAGTTTAAACTGAAAAGGATGTTGCAGTTAGAAGGATGGAGATGAGGCAAACAACACTCCCTGCATTGTGTTAACAACATAAGAGGTACAATAGGGAAATTTAATTTGATACTGATCTACATGAGGCATAACACAGCAACACAGCTTCAAATGCTACTTTTCTAATGGCAGCTTTTGAATTGCAAATTTCCACCAAAACCACCTGATTCATTACTTGAACGTGTTCCCAATCAAGTCAAGGAGTTCTCTCTCCTTGGCTTCTGCGGGGGCAGGAGCAGGCTCTACCTCCTTATAATTTTGGGAGGCAGATATAAAACCCAGTGGATGCTTTACTTGTGAAAGGCTTCAACCTGCAAGGTGACTAGCACACAGGCAGCTCAACAAAAAAGATGCTTCTGGGCTTTGCTGCAGCAAGCCAAATTTCTCCTCGCAATGAAAGGTCAACTCCTAGAATAGTCTGCAGCCCTTTCAAAAGCGCTTGCCTTGTGCTCAGAAAGGATACTTTTAAAAGTTGACAGTGATTTGAAAGCGTTTTGTTGCTTCTGTGGGCCATCCAAAACCCACTAAAAGAAATGGCAATCTTTCATTTCATGTTATCAGGCTCCCAATGGAAAATTGCTCTAAAGATGGCAGAGCCCTTCAAAGGAGACAAGTCTTTGGCAGAAGCCTCTTTCGCTGCATCTCAGGTGGCACAAAGCTATACACCACGTACAAGCATGGCACATAAACACAGTGAAAATCTCTAGTGCTTTCTCATTTCATGTGAGAGTGCCGTGATGCAGCCACTTCACGTGTGAAAAGATACAGTGGGCTGTCTTTGAAATTATATTCTCCTTGAACCTAAAATGAATATATGGGAACTTTAAAGGATATCAGTTAATTAGTTTATGACCTAGTGTAACATAAAATTGGATCTTAAATAATTTCTGTAAACGTTGTCAGATCTTTTTAGTCACTCCATTAATTCATTCTTGTAACCAACATAATTTTTCTAAATTTCCAGATGGTTACAACTCACTGGAATGTTGTGCACAGACAATTAAAAAATGTCTTAGCGACTGTTAAAATGCCCTACAGAAAAATATTAGCTGTTACTCAATTACATTGTTGTCTTTATTAGACTATTTCTAAAATTTTGAAAATATTTATTTCTTTCGCTTTTAACCCTAGTTCTACATTTCAGGTGTTTTTACTGCTTGACTCAGTGCAACATCCCTGGAAAGATTTTCACCTTCTACTTGCTGTTCATTAGTATTCGCAGTCACAAGTACACCTTTAACTCACATTCATGCATACACTCCCAGACAAAAGATGTATTAATGGGACTTCATATCTGATCTTGAGAACATTTGTATTTAAACATATATAAATGCTGAAAAAATATATAGAAGCTTGTAGGACTGCAGCTGCTTGAAGGTCGCATCCGCTTTCCTCTTTGCTTGACACTCCCCATCCTTGATACACCCCAAATCATCTGCCACCTGAAAGGACAAGTAGGAAGTCAGAAGGAGAATTTGTATCCCTGCTGTCAACAGGGGCAGGGCAAAGGGGATGTATAGCAGAGCAGGTTTGAGGAAGGCCTAGAGATCTGTGGTCACACAGAAACATCAGCAGGGACAGGCCCAGACAAGTAGACTTGTATGCTTCACTACTTGGGGTAATGCCAGTAAAATGCAGATAAGTGCATACTACATCTTCACCTCCAAGGATGGCACAGATAATATATAGTTTGTACATGAAAAAAATACCTTAATGAACTCAGGGTTTTTGTCTGCTTAGCAGATGGCCAAAGGAAGCAATTATGCTATGTACTAAACAAGCAAACTTTTCTTTGCAAAACAAGTCACTAAAATCCTTTATATGTGAACAAGCTTTTATTAATGACCTTTTTGAATTTTACTAGTGAGCCCAGCAATAATACACGGGTATTGTTAGAAATGTAAATGTAAAGAGATAAGGAACATTTCAGGCAAATCTATATTTAGTTTCAAAGAAAGCTGCTTGTTTCTAATGACCCTGTTTGCATGGATATCTGATGGTAAGGCTCGGGGAGGGTCACAGCAGATAAAACCTAACAGGATCATTGAATGAAAAACAAATATTTATTTTCTCTTTGTCTCTTTGGGACTCATTTGCATTAAAACTGCAGCTTTTCCAGAGACCGTTAGTGAAAAAAACCCTCATTTATGCATTTAATATTAGGAAAGCTCTATGAGATTAAGGTTGTATAAAAGCTGATTCCACTCTACATACTTGTCTTTCCACAAAGAATACCAAGCTGAGACGAATGGTGCGGATACTGGGTTTGTTGTATACCTCAAATTTGCATTTTATTGCACCTATGTATTTTTATAACTGTATTATAGATCCCATTGTCACACTCGGTTTCTTTCCTGAATTCCAGCTGCTATTCTCCAAAGCTATTTGTCACTTATTTTAACCTTGAGCATGCAAAGCTCCTCACAGGCTTAAAATTAAGCGAGACCTTACGTGAAGAGCCATTTCAGGCGTTCAGTCAATCTTGCCTGAGTACCTGAGGCTCTTTTGCGTTATCTCCAGTACTCTCCTTGCTCTTTGACTCTAGTAAAATGTTCTGTTGTCATTCTTAATGTCAAAAGATTCCTTTTAGAAATGAAAAAATTAGGGGCGGATACATTTTACTGAATAAATGACAGTTGTTTGCTCAAGTCCAGGAAACTCGCTGTCATGCTTTAACCTTTTGTAAGGGCAGGGTGGGCAATAACCCCCCCCAACACATTTTGCACCAGGGATGCTCCCAGCAGAGACAAAGTGTGCTCACACCTGCACAGCAACGCCTGTTATGATTGTTGTTTCCTTATGCGGTAGAATGCAAATAGCCAACGGGTTGCTGGAAAAGCAGGATGATTATTACAGGATACTTTGCATGACTTTTTATTTCTATCATTACTGCGTTTGGCACACAACAAAACTATAAAATGTGATCAGCGCACTGAGGTTTTTTCATTTTTTATTGTCTGCTTGGTGTGAATAAGCATGGGGCATAAGACAATTGTTTTTAAACCTAAAAGTTAAAACTAAAAAGTTGTACAAGCATGTGCTTCTTTTACACAAGTAGCTGATTTGAGCAAGCCAAGTTAAAAAGGAGCTAGGATTCAAGTTACACAGTAGGCGGGAGCTCTTTATGGAGTTTTATATAGAATAGCATTTCACATCAAAATAATTACATCTCTATGCTGATTAATGATTAACCTGACTCCTTTCTGAATGCCAGCTTCAGTCTTCAGAGAGATACCTTTGAAGTCAATAGAAGTCATGTGTACGTCAAAATATGGAAGTTATCTTTGTCATTAACCTTGAGAAGCATCATCGATTTCTGGCAGTAAGTAAGATCTAATGGTTTTAGAGAAACAACTGCTTCAAAAACAATTTTCAAGGCATATTTGAAAATGAGTTAGATGAAGCTACAAAAATATGGCATTGATATGATTTGGTACAGCTAGCTCAGAATAGCTTTGTAATGCAGTTCAGCTAGCTTTTCTGGTGTGCTAAAGAAGGTAAAAATCACCATGTTTCCTTGTTTTCCGGTTGAAATTAGCATTTACCTATGATGCAGAAATTAACAGAAGTAGAGAGCCTTGTTAGTGAAATGCTGATACTCTAAAAAAATAATTTTACTCAGTAAAGCGATCACTACTGTACTGCACTATTCACTTAAGCTCCTTTGTAACTCAGGTATATTTGAAAATGTGACCATATGCTTGTAACCCAACAGGGAAAAATATATACACGTGTTTTCAGTGGGCTTGGGAGATATCAAAACATCCTTCCAAAGAGGTTTCCATCCCCATTTTTGGTTTGAAAGGGCTTTGCAATCCTTTATAACTTTAGCTGCCATTATCATCGACAGTTCTTGAAACTATTGATGTTACTTCTCTAGTAGATAATACACCAGTAATTTGAGACTTTTTGAATGATTGTTTGGAAAGTACAAAACTGGTTTCTGTGGGGGATTCTGTGTTCAGAGCCTTTGCACCATTAAGGACTTGCATGCTTATACTCTAGCTGGTGGAACTGCCTTTGTTTCAGTTTTCTCAATATATAGTATACGTGATAATGCATTTTTAACAAAGGGAACTGTGCTGTCACTCAATGTAAGACTTTCCAAGATTAAATAAGTATCTAACCTGCTTTCATCAGAGGCATCAGAAACAAAGAAGTTAGAAAAAAAAGAAACCTTTTTGGACACTTCATCCATCTGCATTCCAGGCAGATGATAATATTTTGCAAGGCATGGTCTGTCCAAGCAAGTTTCAGTAGACACAAATATTAGGTACCTGCAATTTTCTTTGTAAGCCAAGTGCATTTCAGATCACCACAGAGGTTTTGCTGATGCTCTTTTTGCAAACTATATACATTAAGGGACTAGAGGAATATCTCTAAACTATATACATTAAGGGACTAGAAACAAATCTGCCTTGGTTGGTGTTTTGAAAAGGATGCGTCAGCTTAGTGTCTTGGGAGAGAAAAAGCCCACAGCAGATCAGTAAGAAAAAAACATCAAAAAATCAAAGTTGAGTCATGTGCTATTGAAATACTATGTAAAAAATAATGAAATAAAGGATGTTGTGTTGAAATAAAAGCTCATGTAAAATTGTTCTAATCTGGTGCTTGGCTAGCAGCAAACTGCAGAAATTTAAGGCCTATGTCCTAACTGAGGGAAAACCTCAAATATATGGAGGCTTTGCTTAAGAAAAGGTTGTAGAGGTTACCAGCCTGTAGTAAACTTGCATAAAACTGACTTTAGTCATATGCATCCAGCTCTTCCTATTTTATTAAGATGTGACCCTTCTCTTGCTGCAAGCTCATCCCTTATACCATGATTTGCAGCAATTAATTGTTCTCCTCTAAGCTGACTAGCAAATCCATATACTACTGTAATTACCTGAATGTAAAATATTTAGGAAATATCTATCATGCTCTTAGAAGTCTCAGGTCATTGAAAGAAAGCCAATGAAATTGCAAACATGCTGAAGGGATTGGATATCAGCTACTTTTCCTCCCCCCTCCCCATTCTCTTGGCTCTTAGCATTTGTCTCTAGGGCATGACCAAATAGTGGGCATGTGTCATAAAGACATTTATCATGTAATTACAGCTTTAAGATCAGTTTCTGTTGATGTGAGATGATTACTGTGTATTTCACGCCTTTCAGGTTCCCAGCTGGGATTCAGAGATTTAAGGACATGGGATATATATTTTTTAAATTTATGAGATAGCCATTAATTTAATTAATTGGACCATAAGAGTTCAGTCAGTGACCAAATAAGAATCCTGCGAAACAGAGAGAACCAGATGTTTTATGAAGTTTCAATATTTTTGAATGTATAACTTGGAAAAGCAAAGGCCTTTGTTTCCTCTTCATGAACAGAACATTTCTGTGGAGTAAGAAAAATGACACATCAAAGTAATTCATTGTGAAACCTGATATTAGAATAAGAATACTGTTAAAATGAGACTATTTTAAGCCTGACTTAAAATGTATTGTTCTTATGTGTTAGCAATAGCTCAGTACCATTTCTATATGGCTTACATCAGCACTTTTATTTTAAAATCTGTGCTCAGATATTGTAACTGTGATTCCTTGAATTAATTTCAAGATTTTATGTTGTTTCACATTAAGATCTGATTTGAATTATTGTGAGAGGAACCCTGTCACCAAGGTGATCATGCAGCTGGATTGCCAATGTTTTCAATATTCATTAAATTTATGTGAGGTTTCATGAGAACAGATTTCCATCAAACTCCTATTTCTTCTGATACTGTGGTCATCTTTTTTGACCATCCTTATAACTGTTTAAATTAGTATATGACATTTTAAAAGTCTTCATTAAAGCAGTTTAAGATTTTAGTGAAATAGATTTAAGCTTTCTTTCCATTATCTCATAACATGAGATGCAGCAGGCAATCCGGTACAGCAGCTGTGTCCAAATTACAGCTGGACAAAACATTTTATGCTTGGCCACTTTTAAGAAAACCAGTTTATCATGATTTCCTCTTAAAGAATTCAGCCTGGCTCCTGCCCAGAGATAGCCCCAAATTTCAAAATTTATCACAAACAGCTAGAAGCATAAATTTTATGTTAAGGATAGAGCAAGATGGAATTGCACATCATGGCAGACAACTCAGCAGCAAAAGCATGCCTCATGCTGAAGGTTTGATTTGCTGTTCTTCCAGGCTGCCTGGTTCCTGGCACTGGCACACTTGCATGGGTACAGTCAGACTGGCGTAAAGCCGCTGTAATGGATCATGAATTAAATCTGAAGGCTTCTTCCTGAGATGGTGTTGGCTGGTAGAGCTCATTAGCATCAATACACTCATATGAAAGCCACTAAGATACTTGCCTGTAGTACCTCCAGCCTTATCTATGGTCACAGCCACAAATGTCACCTGCTTTCAAATAAAGAGCAACATCCAGTTGTGACATACTGATCCAGCAAAATATTTTTTTTTTTTCTTTGGGGAATGTACTTGCCTAGTGGAAATTATTGTGGAAACATTAAAACAAAGGGAGTTATTGACACTTAAATCAACAGCTCTATTTGTCTCTTCTGTTGAAGGAAAGCTAAAAATGCAAATCCAGCAGTGGCTGAGGATTGTAAAAGGATGAGCAAGCAAGCAGGTGCAGTTTACACTGGGAGGAAAACAAAGGCAGAAGTGTCATGACAGCAGAGAAATTTTATCTGGTTTTATCTGAGGGCACAGGTCTGGCCCTGCTTGTCCCAAGATCACTGCACATTGCCAGCTATGCTGTTGTCATGCTTAATTTACAGCTTTATAAAGTTTATGTACTTTACAAAGTTCATGTACTGTCTAATGAAAAATCTCAATGGGAACTTGCAGGAAAAGGTAGAACAGCTATCAAATTATTCACATTTCTGTGGACGAAGGGCCCATAGAACTGACCTAATGGTGACTGCCACCAAGGGTTTTCATCAGGCACTTTCTGATCATCCCACTTCTTCTGGATTGTAAAATATGCTTAATGTAACACCAGTCTTCATGTTTTACATAATTCGCTTTCACGTTTGCAGTACAGCAGCAGTTACAGTGGTTTGAGAAGCTCCCATGGAAATAAGTAGCCCAACCTTGATGCTGAGTGTTGCTTGGCGTGTGCAGTCACTTAGGTTACATCTTATGCGTGGGGAAAGCAATAGGATTTGCCTCAGGATTACTCATATCCATACACAGAAACTGATTTTGCCCCATAACTTGGTGTTTTGGTAGTTGAGATGACCATTTGTGATGCAAGATACCCCTTTATTCATGTTTGTTTTCAAGCACTTAGGGGCAGCAGTTAACCCTCTCCTCCCTCGCTGGGCTCCTCATCCTGTCTGGTGGCATTCCCTCCTTTCCTGAGGTCCTTTTTTGCTCTGTGACCGACATGACCAAATTGATATGTTTGTTTTCATTGCTTTCAGCTAGAGCTGCTTTCTCTCCGTGAGTTGGAGTTCTCTCCACCTGTCCCATCCCCATTCAAGAGGCAGAATAGCTTTGCCCAGCACTACAGCTAAAAGGCCGAGTTTTCCTTGACAACATAAGCAGTTTTTTGCAATCCATGTTCACAAGTTTCCATAGGAAGAATAACACTTTCTCCGCTCAAACTTCCATAAGTTTCAAAATATCATACCTTTTTCCCTAACCTCAAATGTCTTACATGTCTTCCAAGTTTTTTGGAGCAACCTCTTTGGCAGAAAGATATTACTATATCTATATCTATAGTAGCATGTAATTGAATTCCTCTCTTCCTCTACAATGTGTCTGTTAATCATGTTTATTCTTTTTGAATAATAAAGTAAAATATAAAAAAAAATTGTAAATGTCTATTTAGTTTGACACAGTTCTGACAGCAAATAGGATTTTACTATGCTAATAAATATTATCGTTTGCCATTTCCTTTGATGCACGCTTGCCTTTGAGGTAAATTTATCTCCATGCATCTTTGTACTTTAAAATGGTAATAACAGATCCTGAAGTCTCTGTGACTTAGGAGGATGTGTAACTAAGAACAATTTTCTTGCAAACCAATTTCCATGCTCTTTTAGAAGCTGATATAGAAACATTCTATATAGTTAATATTTAATACCAATATAGTCATGAAAAATTCAGCCGCTAATAAATGGGATTTATTTATTTTCTACCATTTAAATTGCCCCTACTGTCATCTTAAAACTGTTGATGGATAGACTATCTTAAGTGGAAACAAATATTCATTTGTTATGGGCCGGTTTGTGTTTATATAAGCTATTTAGCTTCAGAGGTGAACCCCAAGCTTGTATTGTAGCAGAAACATCATGGAAACTTCTGTCCCTAGCTCCTGATTGTTTTGCAGGGGACAGAAATCAATACAATAAAGTACTCATCAGTACAGCAGAGGTTGCTATCGTGACTATCACTTGCAAAGGCAAATTCATATCAGTAAACCCTTCAGTGGTGCACACCAGTTTTTGGCCTTTACTACTCCTTTTTCACCTCCTGGCATAGCACAGAATAGATTTGAGCACATAACTCCTGCTCACTTTCTTTCTCCTATGCCTGAATAATAGATGCATATTTTTATTTTGTACTTATTAAAATGGAAGAAAAACCACTCTGGTTGGAACCCCATGTGCTCTGGATTGCCTGGGCTATGGTCTTCAAGGGCAATTACACTGTCCACTTAGATAAGAGGTGTTATCATTTCTACATGTTTTCCATAGCATCAAAAATCACACTTGCCCTTTGAAAGCTTGCATTTGTTTCTGTGTGTAATACCCGGCCAGGTACCATACTGGCATTTCTTTACTTCATCCCTCTAGAAGAAAATCTCTGTGTAATGGTCATACTGTAATTTCTTTTTTTCTTTTTTTTTTTTTTTTTTTTTTTTTAATAAAAATAACAGAGGGAGAGAGAGGGGCATCAAAAGCAATTTTTCATTTCCACATGCCTATGTGGTAAACCCAGATGTCAGGCTTTTTCTGGTGATGTGATTCATATCGCTTCAGTATGGGATGTTAGCTCCGCATTTAGTCTTGCCTAGACTGTAACGAAGGACACCGATTACTCTGGTGATTCAAGCTAAAAGCTGCAGGAGAGGCATTAGAATACAGGAAACGTATAGGGGAATGCAATTTCAAAGTGGATGAAAAATGTGTGAGTGGATGAACATTCAGTTAGGTAATTACAGCTTAGGTTTAGTCCTGAATTTTCTTCAGCCTTACTCTAGGGAGAGCCTAATGGCCATACCTGAGTTTTAATGGCAACATTTGGGCAAAAAGTATGGCTATTACGTGAGCAAATGTAGCACTTTATCCTGGAGGAACAGATATCACCTTCAGTGTCAAAAGTAAAGAAGAATCAATTCAGCTCTGTGAGCTATGAAACTTTTTAGTAGGAAATCCTAGAATGGTCTCGTTCCGTGGGGAGGGAAAGAGAAGATAGTGTCCAAGCCTGGCATGCGCTCAGAACAAAATACACAGTCAAAGATAGTCGTACCTATCGATACTTCACCTTGGTGAAGTTATTCCAGATTCACCACAGCAGGAAAAGAGAACCTATAATTTATGCGAAACAAAGTAATTCAGATCAAAAGGGATACAAAGCCAAATGAAATATGAGTGCCATTGTCATCACCAGATGAAAGGTGTGTTACACAACAAGCCAGTTCTTTAGATCAATAATAGGAATTTTAACATTCATAGCACTGGGTGTCTCTTTGGGTGAAGTGAATACTCCACTTTCTGAAGAAAACAGCTTCATTTATTCTACGACAATTAACAGATTCGGGTGGCTTTTGTCAAATGGGATGGCAGGGACAGAGACACTAAATGGCTGGAGTAAGAACAATGTTGTATTTTATCCAAAGACACTTCTGGAGCATGTAAATGATCAGCCTCTAGTCTTCCCTGTAGGGGGAAAATTTTTATTCTAGCCTTTGAACCAACATCTTCCACCTTTTGTAGACATATTCTAGTGAATCTGTACTGGGGACAATGTCTTCACTGAACCACTCAGCCAGTGGGATGATCTCTAGTCTGTTGGGAAGAACAGTGTCCAGTAAAACTGGGGACTGGGGTTCAAATTCAAATAGGCAGAGGGATAAGCTTCATCTTGGTCTCCCAGATCTTAAATATTGTCCAAAGGATAATATCATACCCTGCATCTTCAGTGAAAAAGTCTAGTTTTACTTTTTCCTTAAAAAAAAAAGAAGCCTATAATAGAGGCATTCCAAAATTATCATGGCTCAAGTAAACTTTCACTTTACATAAAACTGGAATATTTCTTGTTTTATTCTTATGTTTAGTTAGAAAAAAATAAGAGTAGAACGGAGAGAGCAATGCTTGCTCTGGCTCTTCTGAATTCTAGTACTGCAAATCAACCCATACACACCTGCTATCTGCACCGCCTTAATTGCTTGCAAAGCTTTTTATGGCCTCTCCAAATGGACTCCAAACTGCAATTATTGCTGCATGCTTGAGGCTAACAAGAGGAACAAAACAAAGAGTAATGGACAGCCCTTCGGCCCTCCCATCTGATGTATGAGATGAAACCTGAGCTTGTCTCCTTCCAGGCTCCAGCTGGGACAAAAGTGGGACAGGAGCAGGAGGAACATCCCTTTGACATGGCTTTGGCATGGCTCTTACATGGCCAGAGGCAGGAACTTCAAGCTGTGATGCAGGACAAGCCACTCTCATGAGATATGCTGCCCATGAAAAGTCCTAAAAGGTTAGATCATCCAGATAAGTTAATCCAGATGTGTCTACCAGAAATGACCTTTGGTTTTTAACCTTTTTTTTTTTTTTTTTTAACAGGGAGATCTTCTGTAATGACATGTATACACAAACATCACATAAACAAACATGCAGGGGTATTTTTCTTGTTATTTACTGCAGTACCTTGTATTTCTATTACTAGGCAATTTGATCCCTCAAACAATCACAATCTGAATGTCCTTAAAGTGAACTGATGTACTGTACTTAATAGCCTGGTGACTTCTTGGATTAGACTGATAGAGCCGGTGATGAATAGGATAAGTATAGTTAACAGCCATTCTTAAACAACTTTGAGTGTCATTAATTTTGTTATAGGACAGATTAATCTGAAATGTCAGGACTTGCTGTACTAGACCTAAAATTGTATTTTCAAACCAATTTTAACAGATTGTATTTCACTCTTGACACAAAATTCATTTGCTTGCCTTAGATTGCAGCTTTTATTGTAATTGTATCAAATTAAATCAGGGCATTAGAACCATAGAAAACTAAGTTGAAGTTATAGGAAGATAGTTGCACTACATTTCTTTCTATTTTTCTTTTTAATACACTTTTCTTCTTAAAACTAGCTCAAATGCATCAACACTGCTATAGGTTAAGAAGTAATTTTAACTGCCCTATGTCTAGGTATTTAAATCATGTAAATCATACCTAGACATAGGCCAATACCTATACTGCTGGTTGTCTTATTTATTTCAACAGAATACCTGCTTTTCTTTTATAATTTTGATATTTGTTTTGCTTATAGTCACAAATTATGTACTAAAGCCAGTTTATTTAAAACAAATTCAAACACCCAATTAAAGAGCAGCCTGAACGGCTAACGATGACAAAAGTTAGCAGAAGTGAATTCAGACCACAGGAAGGCAGCAAACAGAAAGGTTAACTCTGTGGAAACCTTTGAAATGCAGTTTAAGGATGAGTTACGGCGCCTTTCAAAAGGAGTAATTTCCCCTCACCCCCCAAGAAATACATTGCAGATAATAAATAGCTAAATCAATAATCTGTTCATAGGCAAACTGTACAGCAAAATGTGTTTGGACAGAAACATCTCTTGAATAATTTTGAATTACGAATAAATTCGTAAAAGTACCAGTCAGTTCACAGATAATTCATGAACTGAAATAAGGGCAAAATTTGTCGAATAAATTATTCACTACAAATAGTTCCTAAGCTCTCCAAAGTACTATCACACTTCATTTATCTCTTGCCTTAGGGGTAGATAAAAATACTCAGAAAAAATTATAACTAACCTGAATTTTTCCCTAAAAAATTCAAACTGGAACATCTCCTTCCTCAGTATTTTTAAAGGTAAGAAGCTTGTTCAGCTGCAGATTTTATTCCCCCTCTAAAGAAACCTGATTTTATGTCATAGGTCTCTGATTTTTATCTCAAAATCAGATATAATGTGGTCAAGAAAAAGCAGATCTAATTCCAGGTCCTCAGGGATTGCAGCATGACCTGTCAGAAGACTTGGTTTACTGCAAGATGTCCAGAACAAGATGAAAAATTATGGAATATTTTTGGTGACTGCTCAAAATCCTGAATTTTTTTCTGGTAGATGTTCTGTCTCCAAAAGGATTGTGGCTGTCTCAAGCCTGTAAATACAGTGTTTGCATCACTGTACAAGCCTCTGAAATAGTTTAGGAGGTTGATTTTATGGGTGTAAATGGAGGCAAACCAACTAAGAGTATGTTCATCTACAAATTTTCTGTGCCAAATTGGCGAGTGTCCTATGGATTTTCAAGGTTTGTATTCAGAAAAGGAAGCAAGAAAAGACAGCACAAATGTCATCAGAGGGACATCAGTTTACGTAATTCCTGATATCGATAACAAGAGCAGAAAAAAAGCCTCTGAGGGAGACCAGCAGAATTAGCTTTTATACTCTGTATTAAACTGAATCAACATTTTTTGTCTGATATAAAATAAGAAAGAGAAAAAGTACTTAAGAAAAGTCTTTTCTGGACAAGAAGGAATAGACGATCTTTCCAAATGTAGGCAGATGTTGGAAAGTTGAGGCATCTGTTGGTGTATCAAAAACTTAGAGAAATATGAAGTATGTGGGATTGTGCCCTGACTATTCTAGATGAATCTTGGCAGCATGACATGGCTCACCATTCAGCAATATTTCATGTAAGAAGGCTGGTGCAGTAAGAATTAGTTTGAGCTTGTGCTCTTCTGACTTCTTTACACCAAGCAAACTTCGCTCCCCAGACTAAAGCAGGGAAACAAGACAGTGAAATTCAGACAGTGAGCAAAATGACTCTTAGCAGGGCTTTCATCACAGGTTTCAAATCCAAAGGAGCCTACATCAAAAAAAGAAAAGAAAACAAAACACTGTGTAATTCAGAACTTGCACATGGGATAGGTTATACTGGGTTTTCCTCTTAAACCCCTGAGAAGAGAGGATCCAGGCCAGTATAGAGAGATACAGAAAAGTTTTGTCTTGTATACTGAGGTCACATTAAATTATACCAACCCCAATCTACAACCTTTCAAAGTGCCACCACGTCAATAGCCCTTGAAAGACACCAGCAGCATTCTCCAGGGGAACAAGTCAGTAGGCATTTAACCGTGTGCCTGGCTCTCCTTGCTTCATCAAACAAAAAATAAATTAGACGGGTCAAACATTGTAGATCTAATCTCACTGTGAACTGAAAACATAGTAGCTCTCCTGCCACCAGAGTAAAGCGGAGCCTGTGGTGACCCCACCATGAACTGGAGGGGATGGGAGATCACCAGCAGGTGCAGTCTGGGAGGACTCAATGTCGCATTCAAGTTTATTCTTTGTATGGTTCTGAGAATGGCAGGATTGTGTTTTGAATCCAATACCCCAGGGCTTTCACTTGCTTTCTCACAATTACCCGTGCAAGAAGGAAAAAAAAAAAAAAAAAAAAAAAGAAGAATTCTTCTGTGGCATAGTAGAAACGGTCAAGGGCAGTTCAGATTAAAGACCATGATTGGCACAGGCTGCGGAGAGGCTAAGCCAACAAAATAAAAAATAGAACCATCCTGTTTAATAGAAACAAATTGCTCTCCACTTCTCAGTGACACAGATAGTGGGGCCATTTGTACCTGCTGCCCTTTGTTGGGAACAACGGCAAGGAAATGTACTCGTCTTGAGCGGGATAAAATTCTTTTTGTTGTATTTGGCTATCTCAGTCCGCAGAACAAGCACAGCAGTTAAGTAGTTGAGCTTCCTTGTACATTTGTTTGATTAAAGGTCTGTAACACTGGCTCAGGTAGAAACAGCTCAGCTGCATGAAACCACAATGAATGAAGGGCTTGTTAGAGAGCAGTCAGCCAGACATGGCAGAGCTGGCTTCTGAATTAGCTCTGAAAAGGAGCTTGTTGTTTTGCTTGTTCACTTTAGTATGGAAGGACAAAACTGTACATTTTAAATTACATGCGATGAGATCTGGGCTAGTTTGCATGTGTATATTGGGAAAACTGCTAAAAACGAAGGCGAGCTCTTTTACAAGTCAACCCATGAAAACAAATATCCTTCAGATGTCCCTGAGTGCTCCAGTTAACATTGGCATTTCTAAAGGTCGGAGTGGAGTGTGTTGGAGCATATTTATGAACTGACCAAATAGAAGGTTTTAATTTTGATCATAAATGGGCTGGAGAAAATTCAACCAACTGCCTAGCTGATAAAAGAAAAAAATCCAGCATTTATTTGTGTTATTTTCTAATCTTATATGGGCACGGCTATGCATGGCAGGTCTCTTACAATACTTTCTTGATTCCAACTTTAGACATACCAGTCTCCTGGTTCAGAGATAGCTGCTCCAGCTACCTCCACCTTCATCAGCTCCCATCAGGTAAAACATGCTCAGTCACCAGCACATGAGCAGTTCATCTATTTTGTTGAACTGATGCTGTAGTGGGAATGTAAATGGGCATATATACATCTACATGATGTATGTATGTATATACATCACTTTACTGATGCTCTCTAAATGTTGCCTGGCTTCCTTGCTCAGTTTCTCCATGTAAATGGACTAGAGCAGATAAACTCTGATATTTGTGCACGTGAAGCTGTCTATAGACGGGACATCAAAGTCACTGCTGATAAAACCTGCACAAATGTACAAAAGCTGTCTTGAACAAGGTGTTAAAATGCCTTGGCTCCTAAAATTTGATATCAAGGTAACCAGTGACATAATCACAACTGTTTTGATTTGTTAATTTTAATGAACTCCAATTATAACTGAAGAAAGTTAACCTCTTGTGCCTTCTACTATACATTAGATGACTGCCTGGCAAACGGTTTTAAAAGGTGTTTATGCTATGAAATAAATGCAAACTTTAATCCTAAAAAACACGCATGTTTAAATATGAGTGCACAACTGTTCCCTGTGCTTTCAGGATGCGGAATATGTTTATTCCATTATCCATTACATATTTGTTAGGCAGGATCTCTAGATAGCATCAAATGGTCATAGCCCCACTGAGCTCATTGTTGCATTGATTTTCCCTGCAATCTCTTAACCTGTGGAGAAAGACATTTTAAATGGTGAATCATGAACATGTGATCATACTCCACCCAAGTAAGTGAATTACAGTGTTTAGCAGCAAACTACCGTTCTTTTATGACCAGAATTTCAGGCAATGGGACTCTGTGTGTGTTTATAGCTGAGTATGTTGGTAAGAATTTGGTTTCTGAGAGGATACTAAGCTCCTCAATTGCACCATAAATGCCCACAGTTAAAATCTGGTTTGCAGAAGAGTCTTTCTGTGACTTGCCTACATGTTGATAATATTTCTGATACTCAGAACAAAAGAAAAATTGACTCAATTTCACATTTAAACAATTAATCAGTATTTGACACTTAATATACCAATGGATACACCCAAAGTGTAGATATGAAAAAATAAATATTTATGCATTATGGAAAATAATATTTTCTTTAATGTCCCAAAATAAGCTTTTTTAAGGATTTTTCATGTTTCTACTTTTTTGACAGAAAATAATTTTCAATTATGAAAGAAATAATGGAGAACATACTGACATGAAATATCTCTGGGATTGCACCAGGGAATCCAAGCATTATTCTCATCTTATTTGGTGACTAAGCAGAACTGGTGGAAGCTGATGATTCTCTTCCAATCGATCCTGTTAGACCCAGGCTGGTCACGCGTAGCTTCACCTGCAATCCAACCAGCACCACTGGGTCTTCCTGATCAGCAAAGCACATCTTAGATCTGACTTAGTGTTTTCAACCTGAGATTTTCTTTGAGAGATACTAGGTAAATGTGCTCTTGTTCTTCTGATTTCTGGTTTTTTTTAGCTTTAAACTGAAAGTGGGAAACCCTGGACATGACAGTGACCTGGGAATGTTGTCACAGTCTTGCCCCAGAGCAAGTGGGAAAAAAAGAAGAAAGCCAGTGGCTTCAGCCAGAGATAGAGATAGTGAACTATCCTGAAATGGGACTATACAGTGGCTAGGAAGCTGCTGAAACAAGTGGGCAGTAAGTAAGAAATTGTCAGTCAAATATCCAATGTCAAAATTATGTGGCAAAACAGCTCCTGAAAGTGTGTGGACTACAAATGTAGATTTAAAAAGTTATTCCCTTAAAGATAGTCTGTGTGATTTTAGGAGGAGAAAATAATATATAATCTGAAATTCTGAAATTTTAAAAACTTTAAAAATTTGCTTTGTAAAATTCATATTAGTAAATCAATTCCATGTACATAAAGAAAGTGCAATAAAGGTTCATTCAAACGTCTTTCACAATTTAAGATTAACCTAAAATAAGCTTTTTGTTAAGATTTAAAAGCTTTAGTTATTATTGTTCATTTTGAAACAGAGGGAAGTTTTCATTATACTTTTCAGCAAGCTTTTTCTGGACTTGTCAAAAAAAATGGAAAAATTATTGTTTTTTTCATATCTATATTTCTATGAACTGTAGGGACATAAAAAACCAGAATCTGTGTATCATCATAACTCATATTATTTGTATAAATCTTGGATTCCTGGCCTGCTGGAATAGGACATACTGGAAATCACCACCCCAAATGGGACAAGGAGACTTTGGGTCTTTCTGGCATAACGCACATGTAACAAACCTAGGCAGCACTCCTAATTTCTGGTGTTTCTAGGAATCCGACCTGGAAAGGCCCAGGATCATGTTAAGCAGAACAGCCTGATACTCTGGGAGATAGACACTAGCATGTAAGAACAGAAAATTTTTGATCTGCAGAGGCCATCAGTGTTAGGAAAGTAAGAGCTTATATTCTAAGCAGAAAACATACAGCTGCAAGAGTGCGGTAAGGTGACCCATCTGTTGTGGAGGTCTGTAATCCAACAAGAAGGTTGGAAATCCTTCCAGAGGTCAGTATTTAATGTGTATGATAACTTACATAAAAGTATATTGAAATACAATATTGAACTGAGCAGAAAGAGTTGTTTAGAGAAAGATGCCATCTTTCACTTACTAAGAGGAAATAACTACACTCTTAAAGAAGGAAGACACATGGGAATGGGACAACATTTTCAAATGGACAGGTATTCCTACTGCGACTGGTGTCCTGATTTGTATCTGGAGGTGCCTCCCTTGATGTCAGCTAGGTAGTAAACCGCTCTGAATATATCCTGAAGAGACTCTCTTCTCTTCTCCTTCACCCCGTGCCTTCACCTTCATGCAGTCTTTGTGTTCTTCAGTCTCTGCTGGAAAATATCAACTGTAGCATTCATTCTTTGGCAATTCTTTTTTCTCAGGAGCATTTCCTTCATTTTACTGAACATCCATTTTTGCACCGTAATTTTTGAATGACGACGGCTTTTGTTCAAATATTACAACAAATGCAAACTATAAAAATACACAGCGAGAAAGCAGGAGATCAGTTTGGGGTGTTTAGTTGCTTCTTGCATCTGCAGCAAGATTGTGTCACAAGGAAAGTTTGGAAGACAATAGAGGAATGCCTAAAAAAAAAGAAAAGTGAGGGCATCACAAACCCCCGCTAAAGAAAAAAATACTCTCTTAGACCCATGCTTCAAATCAATGCACATATCACTGCCACAGCTAATTTCAATTGGAATACAATGTTTCCTTAATTAAGCAAGGCATGCAACTAATGATGATTTGGTTTGACTCAGAAATGGATAGTTTGTTATCAAATCCTTTAATAGTTCATATTGAAGTTTCTGTTGTTACTTGTTGCTCCTCTCAAACTTTATTATGACAAACCCTTTAAAAATGCCTAGGTAGAAAAAAGTGCCCATTAATCCTTTCAAGGAAAGACCGTCGGTACCAGATTAAGTCAAACTGGCATCTGAAACTATTCTTTTCTTTATGACACATAGTAAGTGGTCAGTAATCCACATCTTAATCTCCTTGTTGCACAGCTTGGTTTATCGTAACCGATACTCCTGTGACTGTTGCAGACTCCTATTGTGTTACCTTCGGCGTTCAACTCTTCTTCCTGTTTTTTCCCACTGGAATGTCTGATAAAGGCACCCTTGAAGTTGACCGTAGTCCCTTGAGAAAGTACTTTTCAGAGAAAATGTGATGTCTTTTAAGTTGTATTTATGTTGCTTTTGGATTTTCCCCTGAGCAAAGTTTTAGACAATATTTCTGCTATCCGCCAACACATGAATTTCACTGCTACTTAAAAAAGAAAAACTCTTTAAAATCCTCTATTTCAGTTCATAATTTTCTCTGAGCTGCAATTATACTTTATGGCAGCACTTAAGTATCAAGAAGGAAAATAAAAAAGCTGCAAGAAGCAAAATTTAACTTGACCAATATATAAAAAGTATAAACACCAGGCATTTTAACCTAGAATAGCTGTGTTTCTTACAGCTGTCTCTCTAAGTGAAGGAATACAATATTTTGAACAGTTTTAGAAATTTAGAAATCCCACATTCCCTGCTGGTGAAGCAGACATTTGCTACAATCGTTATTTTAGAGATGAAGAAACTGAGGCAAGGTGATATAATAGTTCCTGCCTGAACTTCAGGTCCATTTGCTGTTCCCCATCAGTGGCAAAACTGAAGCGTTTTAACAGAAAGTTGCAAGAATCACTCAGGTCCTGATTTGTAGTATTTTATGACACAAGGGCATTCCTCTTCCTTTTTTAAAAGATGGATATCTGATCTGTCCTTTCTAGCAGATGCAAATTTTAATTAATTTTATTAAAGAGAGAGATATTACAGGTAATTCTGGAAAACACACCAGAAAATTAATCAGAAAGCTCATGGATAAGTAGGCTCAGTTTCTGATTTCGGAGCAATTCTACTCCATTGCCCGGACCTGGAGCATGGCAGCTTTTACAGTACTGATGTTGCAAACCCAACAGCCCAGAAGAGCCATGCCAGGGGATGCTAAACTAATGCTTAAACCATGGTTTTGGTTTTACTGGAGAAGAATCCACTTCCACCATACTTAAACCCTTGTTCAGGGTCTCCTTGTGATGCTGCAAAGGAGAAGGAGGACAGAGAGAGAAGCAAATTTTATTCTAGACACATGGGGACTGGCCATGAATTTCAATTTCCATGCTGACCTAGCCAGGCTAAGGTGGTTAATTGCCACTGAAGTGTTTATTCTTGCATCTGACTTCCCCTCCCCTCATACAAATGAGACTTCCCTGGTCGTTTCCCAGAGCAGGATAACACAGCAGAGGAATGTTTCTCTGGCATTTTGGACAATGAAATATCACAGTGACCTTTGTAAGATTTTCTTGACTCCAGTGTAAAAAATTTATGAATATTTCTATGAAAATAGAAATTCTATTTTCATAGAAAATTTCTATGGAAGTAAAAAAACCCCAACGATTTGATTAAGATGCCCAAATTCTTGAAAACATTATTTTTCAAGCAGAGCAGATCTGGATGAAACAAAACATTTTACCTTAAACTGAAATGCATTCTTACATCTGGCTGAATGGAGTGGGGCAAGAACTTGCGTTTAAATGTCTGCTGAACAGAGATAGAACTATTTATGTGCCTAAAATTAAGCATTTCAAGACCCTTTCTGAACTGGGGCCCCTGAAATATAGTATTCTCTAAATCTTAAGTTGCCAGCCCATGGAAAAAAAAAAAAAAAACAACCAAAAAAAAAGGCAGATTGAGCTCCAGATTTTGGAGCTTATAAAGGTTTTTATAAAAACTCAACATCTTGATTTGTGTTCAACTACTTTAAAGTTCACATATTTCTTATTTGAACTTTGCTAGGTGCAGTAATTTTATTCACACTCAGGCTGGATTGGTTCTGCTTATTCAGATCTCATTAATTACAGGAAACTGGACTCATGCTCACGTATCCCATTCACCCATCCTGCCCTTAGGCCAGTCAATTTATCTGGCATTTAATGAGGAATTTTAGATTTTTCAAGTTATCAGAAGTGGGCCCTGAAAGTGTTAGCTTGTGAATTCTAAATAAATGGGCTACTCCGGGACTTGTTTCAAAACAGACAGCACAGCAGCTCCTCAATACATGTTAAATGAGTCTAAAATGCTGTGCGGTGTTATACCAAAGGTGTATTTTTTTGTACTTTGAGCATATTGCCACTATCATCTTTAATGTCTTTCAGTTGTGTGAGAACTTCATATCTGCTAAGATATTTTGTGCATTTAATTACCCATATTTTGGGTAATTGACTGAATCAATATTTTGTATCCCCAGCCTACCAGCTGAAGGGGGCTTCATTTAACAGCACTTCCAGCAATAACATAGTACTATTGTCAGTGCTGGTTATTTGATATCTATCAGTATTAGCATAGGTCCAGAGCTAAATGAAGGCCATAAAAATCTCAAACACATATCAAAATCTCGAGGTGTATATGACATGTCTATTAAGCATATTAGCACTGTAGCATACTCTTCGATATAAAATTAATTTTGAGATAAAAATCCAGCCTTTGACTGTGATACCTGCAGCGGTTGGGTCTGTGACTTCCCAGTGTGTGTGCCTTTGGAGAACCTCCTGTGGACAGATGTCTTGGATTTAGAGACAACCACATTTGGTAACCTGCCATAGTGAACCCTACTGTCATTATTAACAACCACCTTCTTAATGTAGAGAGGTTCCTATGTTCAGGCACTTTTCTCAAGTCTCTGGGGAAGGTATGGGATGCTCATCACCCACCCCATGGTGTCTCCTCCCTTATCCTCCAGAGAGAAGCACAAAACATCTCCTCTTTGAGGAAGGGGGGGGATTCTGCATCCTTCCCCTCTATCTTCTGTTAAACACATTTAACCTGAGGGGAGGTAGAGAGAATGCCAGAGCATCATTTAATTCTTCATTGTACCTTCCAGGGAAATGATACCACTTTTATCTCTAATAAAAACATTAAAAAAATACTATGAATGATGCAGTACTTTAGAAAAGTGTAAGACACAATACTCTGCTGTAATGCACATGACCATACACTATGGAAATGATAGTGCTTTGCCAACTTAAGTTAGCACAGAACTCGGTGTAGCTTTTCATTATAACTAAGCAGTTTAGTAGACATTAATAAATTCCTATTTTTATACAAGACTAGTTAATTGTAAAGCAGCTGCTCTGGGTGGAGATCAAGCCTGAAGCCCTGTTGCAATGTATCCTGTACAATCCCAGGGTAAAAGACTGCTTTTCAGTACTTGTAAATATACGTATATAGATGTGTTTTATTTTTCTTCTGGAAGAATAGCTGATGGGTTTCACCTCAGCTCTGTGCTAAGAAGAAGATTGCCATCTATAGATAACTATCCCCAACTGCACATCCTTTCATCAGCAGGGGAGAAAGAAGGGAGATGGTTGTGTGCCTTCCTGCAGTGGGATGTGAGTCTGTGAAAATAGACTGTAGCTTTGTGTCAATAACTTCTAATTCAAAATAAAGATGGGCTACAAAAGTGGCAGTTTAAAAGTGGACATTATTGAAAAATCTTTCTTCTGTGGTGCCAGTTATGCAAAACTACTGAAATAATTGTTGCCAATCCAGGAACGTTTCAAGTAATGTGCATCACATTTTTATATTACTTTCTGTTTGTTTGTGTTTTCTTCTTGTGTAGACAAGGTGAAAAAAACCCCTCTAAACCAAAAAAATCCATGGTGCTTCTTAGCCATGTCCAATTTAGAGACCAAAAAGAGAAACATTAAGAATGTCATTGGGCCTTAGATGATATGCAGGTGTAAACCCCAGACAGAAATAACAACAGTCCAAAGATATGGGTTGCTCCTCATGTATACAAGGAAAAGAAAAAGGGAAACAAAGTAGTTAAATCTACACGCAAACATAACAAGTGTGAACATCTGTACATGCACATACACCCAGACAAAAGTGACTATTTGTCATTTTAAAAGCACATTATGACTAAAATAAATGATATTTGTTTCTCATCAGCTTGACCACTTACTTGCATAGAGTGGAAGAATCTTCTGTGAGTATTGAGAAGTACAAGATTTTCCCAAGGAGCTATGGAAAAGCTGGCAGGGAGTGGCAAGTACTGCTTGAACTATAAAGAGAAAAAAAAATTAAACAGAAGTACATTTCAAGTGCAACATGTTTTGAATGACTTGATATTTAAAAATCATTGATCTTTACTTTTACCCTCTTGAAATTTTTCAGAAAAACTCTCTTTGCCTTCTGGATATACCTGGAAATTTTCAGGATAAAGTGTTCAAAACTAACATTACTGTAAACCAAAGCTGGTCATTTCAATGGAACATGAAGAAACCTTGTGTATGCTGAGAGGACTCTACAAAGTTAGCAGTAAAAAGCTATTTGTAAAAGAGTATTCAAACAGGATAGTTTTAGTTTTAAAAGTGACTGTTGCAAGAATCAAGTATTCTTTTACTCATCTGACATGTAGCCATACAGCAGCAATATGTAAAATTTGTGAACTGGTCCATCCTGAATACAAATCAAATTACTTTGGTCTTGTCAATCTACGAAATCTTTCATCTTTTCCCTGGTTGCCTTTTCTTGCTACATTTTCTTTATCTCTGCTTGCAGTTTTAAGAAGTGAATGGCAAAGAGTCATCTCCAGTTCATCTGAAGATAAACCCCATTAAGCTGTTGTATTCACATTTAATTAATGTTTTCCAACTCTCATTTCCTATTTGCCTCCTGAAAATCTTGCCTAAAGTGCCATATGCCAAATAAAATAACTCAGGTAGGAGATATCTGATCCAAATGTTTCACAGGAGATGACTGGATAAGATAACTCTAAGGAGTTGATCATTTTTATTATTTGTGGACAGCCTTTCTAAGCCGAGTTCATTCGCTGCAGACATACTCTTATCCCTTAGGGATGGATGGTGCAAACTGAGCCTTTCCTTTTATTTTTCAAGCGTTGCCTGATACTGATACAATTGCACTTTTATCTTTATTAACTCAGATGGTGGCTAGTTACTCTGATAAATCAGGTGCTAAAATGAAATGAAAGCGCATATTTCTGTACATCAGCCAGCACTTCCTAACTCTTTGCAAATATTAATTCAAGCAAGACACACAGCATCAGCTCCGAGGCTGGGAAAGAGGGTGATTTTCATTTAACAAGCGGGCAAAGTGAGGCGAGACTTGTCCCAGAGGTGACAGAGGTGGCCACGCACAAGATGCAGTCGGCGCAGGGCTGGGGTTGTGTCTCCCACGCCGACACGTCGGCAAGTCAGAGCTCCCCACGATCTCAGCAGTAAATGCCAGCGGCTCCCTGGAGCTGGGGCGTGCAATCCTCTTTCTGTCAAGCAGACCAGAGAATAGCTGTGTAATTACTTGGCTGTGTTTGCCGCTCTGCTGCGGCTGCCACCGACGGACAAGGGAAAGCATTGAAGCAGCTGGGCAAGGTGATGTCTGGGGTGGGGGCAGACATTGGGGATGGAGAGCTCGGAGACAGAGAGCAGGGTAAAAAGCCGGAGAGATGCAGAAGGCAGCAGACAAGGTAGCAGCCAGTGGTTGTAATCTCAGTCTGTGATCTAAGTATGACCTAGATGAAAGGAAAAAAAAAACAGGTCTGAATTTTATGTCGTAGTATTTGTCACAAACTGCTTGCAGGGGCGGCTTGAGGCCAGTGGTTTTGCTGGCTGTGTGTTTATAGCAGCGTCCTCACCGGAGTGTCTGGATTCAGTGACAGGCAGAAATGAGCTCGAAAATACAAGCTGCTGGTCACAAGAAGGGAGGGTATTGCAGAATGGGAAGATGATACATGAAAATAATATAAGGAAAAACCATATACACATGCACATATATTAACACACATGCACAGAGGGAGCATGCTTTGAATGCTGAATATTTATTTTTTTAACTTTCATTGCCACAGTTGTCAACTATTTTAATCATTTTATTGCTATTTGACTGAAGCAATCACGTGGAATTAGGACATTGCCAGGAAAGAGTCTAAAATCCTTCCTCTCTAAAATAACCCTTCATCTCAGGCTCCTTCTCTTTAGATTTAGGAATCTTAATACTTTTCGCAGGAACAAGTGATAAAGATTTGAATATACCTGGTATGGTAAACTGCAAGGGTTTTCCTTCTCTCTCAAATGTTTTTCCCCAGTGATCATTGGTGTTTATATTCTTTATAACACATTTTATATTTTAATGTGAATTCTTGCTGCAGAGATTTTTCACAGCGTTAATTTTATCACTTAACCTTTGTGAAGTAGAAACACACTGTGTTACCAGTTGTCCACATTTTATTCAAACTCCTTCATTAAACAAGAAACACTAGGTTTTTAAAACCTAGTTAAACACTGTCTAAATTATCTGGGCTTTAGTTTCGTACTGCTTATATATTGTAAAAAAAAAATGTTATCAAGCTGTTAGGTCAACAAAATGCTTTTCAGAACACAGGATCTTGACTTATGGGGCAAATGTACACACTCCATGGTGATTCCTTTTTTTATCACGTAGAGAGGATCAGCCTAAATTAAGCTGGGTTTTCTGACCTTGCAGAACTGACAGCTTGATTTAATAGTCATTAGAGAAAAAAAACCCCAACTTTTTTCTGACTTTTGCGATTAAATATTCATTTCTTGGCAGATTTGTACTGTTACAGTGCAGTACAGCTTTCACAGGCTGAGCTGAACAAATTGAAATGATGTGCATGAAATCCCATTAAAACCAGTGGTTAGGAGTTGATCCAACAGCTGGAAATTTTGCAGATTGCTGCTGATGTGCTGCTTAGCCCCGATACTGCTTGTCTGAGGAAGTAGCACCTCTTTCTCAGAACACTCTCTTGTTATCAAAGTCCCATTTGGCAAAGGGATGGAGCAACTTTTAGCCATTGATGAGAGCTGGGTTGCACAATCCCGCATGACGCATTCAGACGCAGAAATGCAACACCTCAGTTAGCTTACATGCAGTTAATTAAGCGAAATAAACAGGTCTTCTCTCTGCGTTATAGCAGCGCAGTGTCCTCCTGTGCCGGATGGGTGCCGGCTCCTGCCACTTTCATGCATCACCCGGCTGCTATAAGACCTGCAGCTCCATCCCTGCTATTCCTCAGGTCTCCTGGTTCCCGAGGCAGCCAGGAATCGGTGCTGTGCTCGCTCCGGCACAGGCGTGCACCGAAATTCCTGCCTCCTGTCGAACAACAAACTCCTGTCAGGTCTTTGGAATAAACAAGGAATTATTGAGAGCTCCACGCAGTGCCGCGAGGTCATTTCAGACGAAGGGATCAGTCAGGATTTCATAAAGTATTTATTTAGCTGACAAAGGAATTCCCAACCTCCCTTTCATGTACGTTAGAGCTGATGCTAAGTTTCCGAGACAAGGCTCCGATTGTGGCTGTCACCAAACAATGACATATTTCTTTTCTTCTCTTAAATTCTCTGTATCATTCTATATAAGAGGGCAATTTGTCTGTCATGCAGCTAAAACAGGGCCCACTCACTGCCCTCATTAAACTGACAGCACAGTTATTAGCAGTAAACGAAGCCAACAGGCAATGAATTTAGCCACTGTTTTATGGCGAGCGCCAGTGAGATTTTTTCAGTAATTAATTTGATAAATATATTAATTATGAATTGAGTTGACAGTACAATCAGATTGTCAGCCTTCCAGACAGGCTCTTGTGATAAGTAGCTTTGTGATGAAGTGGTCGGATTTCAGTACCTGTCATCCTCCGGTGTCAGTCTCTTATCACTGTCCCGGCCATTCACTCTGTAATTTCCTGTGTGTTGTAATTAAATGGTGGCTTTCTGATTGGAAGTGACTCCTCAAACTTAATCTCTCATTCTCTCAGAATATATTGTTTAAAAAAAAAAAAAAGGCCCTTTGTTTCAGTGGCTTTTTATGTTAAAAAAGGGAGCTTTTTATTTCACGTTTGGTTATTGTCCCGGTGGGTGTTTGGGAATGGTTGTGCTGACTTTGGCCCTGGCATGAGATGGAGTGAAGCATCCGAGCTCTGCGGGTGAGCGGTGGCACAAGGAGATGAAGCCACGAGGCAATGTCGGACCTGCCCTCCCTCTCATGCATCTCCAAGCAGGGAGCAGCCCAGCACAGCCTGGAGGACTTTGGGAAGGGTCACGGCTGGTACTTCTTGCCAACTTTTTTTTTTTTTTTCTTTTATGAAATTAATTAGGAACAGTGCCTGAGGTCATTTGGCTCAGGAGATACATGTCAAGATAAGATATTTCAAAAACACCTCCTTAATAATTTAATATCGGGTTGGAATTTGGAAGCATGATAGAGAACTGTTTAGAATTACAAATTTAAGCAAGGTAGGAGGAAGTCCTGCAAAAGAAAACAAACAACAGCTATGAAGATGCTATGAGTTCTTCAGTTTCTGTTTAAGCCTATCAGAAAAAACCCAAACCTGGGGACAATATTTACCAAGTGCAGCAGATGACTGTCTGCCTTCAGTTGCCTGATGTTGGAGAGAAAGGGTGGCCAGGAGATTGGGGACTGCAGCTGGTGCCCAGGGTTTGTGCCCTGCTGAGTCCTGGTGTCAAACTGATCTTTGACCTTGAGCAAGTCAGGATGACCCAACCCAGCAAAAACTTCAGTATGTGTTTAATTTTAAACACACGGACACAAGCACATGCACACATTTTAAGCACGTGGACACAAGTTGCCCCACAGAAGTCTTATTATGTACGTGCTTAATTTTAATTGTGTGCCTTTTTGTATGTGCTTTAATTTTAAGCACATACATAATAAGACTTCTATGGAGCAACTTGTGTCCATGTGCATGTGCTGCCCAGGTGTTACAAGTTTGCCCCAACCCAGAACACTGTTTATGATCAACACCCTGTTTTGGCACAGGGCAGAACATCGTGCAAAGGCTCTGTCCATTTGACCAATATCTGCACATCGGTGTAAAGAAAGCGTGCTGGTGTCTGCTGGACATGCTCACTGCTTGCCCCAGCTCTGGCCACCAACACATTTCAGCCTTTGATTTCAAGGTCTTCATGAGCACTGCTCCTTGAATAAGCTTAAGTCCTTCGCTAACGTTAGACTAAGGGACTCTAGGCTGTATTATAAAATGAAAGGTAAATCTGAATCACATTCTGGCAGTCAGTGTGAATCCCAAAAAAAGGCCATCCAGAGCTGAAACAGGGACCTACTGCATGACTGCCAGGATTTGCATTATATCATGCAGCCCGAAGCCCTGCAATGAAGCATTCAGAACAGTCTTTTTGAACTTCTCAGCAGGGACAGTCTTTATGGATTATTTAAACATAAAAATATACGGCTTTCTGGAAAAGAACCATTTTAGCCTTTAGGGACTCATATTAACTATTGTATTGTAGGAAGATCTATAATTGAGCATGCTAATACTGATATGCTATTGTTTGAGATAAATTTCACCAGGCATGAGCCCATAATGCAAATTATACCTTAAAAAGATCAATTTAAAGACTCTATTGTACCATTTTACTGATTTGCAGATGCATCTACACTACAATCCAAAGCAAGCAACTACTACATATCAAAGAGACTCCTATCTACTTTTAAAGATGCTTTAAATTTTGTATTTTTTTTTCAACCAAATCCCATAATCACATGAAAAATATATTTTAAGCAAACTAGTTTCTTTATAAAGCATATATACCTAAATTTGACAATCTTAAATGAGGTTACTACTTACTAAAATTGCCAAAAATATTAGTAATTGTTAAGTAGCTTTAACTGTCTTCTAAAATCAGTATGTTTTACTTTGTTACTTTGAGTAAAGCATGTATTGTCACTGCCTATATGCAAATCTTCTATAACAGAATAGAAATTACCCAGTAAGCTTTGAATTTTCTTGTTACTGAATGTGCTTGGAGCTTGTGGCCAATGCTCTTGGTTTCTCTCACATAACATAAAGCAGTATATTCAATAAAAAATGTATGTGATGGTTCAAAAACTGTAAGAAAAAAAATAATGGCATCTGACACACTTGTAAGGGTGATTAGGTGCCTCTCTCTGCAGGCTGGATAATGTTCTTTTAATAGCTTTTCCTATGTATTAAATAATGTCAAGTTGTTACACATTCTTACTTCCTTACTTTTGGAGCTGTCACTGATGCAAGCTATTCCTGAGACAAGCTACTGAGGAATTGCACCCTGATAGCTGAATTCAGATTTTTTGCTTTATTTATGGTATGTTTTTTTCTCTTAAACATAAGCTTTAACTGCAGAGCAAGATTTGCTTTCTGGTAAATGAAAAAGTGACTTATTCCTTAGCATAAGACCAGGGTTGCCCGCAAGGAAATACATCTTTATCATGTCTGAAAAATTCTAAACCAAACTGATTATGTGTCACTTGATAAAGTGCTGGAGAAGAATTATAGGTGTATTCCTGTTCCTACTAAAACCAACAGTGAACTCTGCTGCAGCAGCAGCAGCAACAGCTCCCAACGGATCCTCTTTACTCCCAAGCCATTGGGTGTAGCGTGGCATTGCCAGAAATGCAAGTTGCGAGGAGATTGTAATTATTCAGTAAGGAAAATGCTCAGTATTTCCTGAGTGAGTCTTTAATCCTGGTTTGAAATCATTGCTGCCATTGTAAGGTCCAAGTGGAAACTGTGGTGCTTTTGTGCATCTGTCAGACACCACTGCTTATTACAGAATCAGGAATGATAAATATGCGGAGTGCTTTGATGTGAATATCAGCTTGAACTCCTCCAGTACTCAGGTAGAAAGCAGCTGAAGCTATTGTTTTCATCTTGCATGAAAGGTTGAACAGATGCTTGAAAATAAATAGGACCTGGTAAAATGATAAAAATCCTGGCATAAAAATCATGGCCTCTGTTCTCAGCGCTTACTGCACACCCAGCCCAAACTTGAACTGTCGCTGCTGTTGATATATAACTCCAAGTATTGTACAGAACTGCCCATTCAGTAATAGCAACATGCAGCCACAAGAGTAATAAAATCCATATTATCTGTCCAGATTAACTACTAATCTTCATCTTCAACTGGCTGAGAACAGAGAGACTTTACAACATCAGCTCCATCACCTGCATGGATGAGGGTATGGGACCTCTCTGAAGAGAAGGATTACAGCAGTCAGCCCAGACACAGAGTTCAGCTCCTAGATGCGACGCAGACCTGTCAGGTCTGTTTGTGGGAGTAATTTAGGATCCAAAAGAGGCTTGAGGCACCCAAAGGACAAGTGAACTAGAAATTAGATGTTTATGTATTTGTCTGCATAGGTCCATGCAGGGCTGTCAAGAGTCAACCCAGCTATCTCTGAGTCAGGCAGATGAAATATCAGAGAAATATAACCATGCAAGTGTGTGATCCTCTCAAGAGCATCAGTACATATATATATTCTGCTTCTGAAATATTTGATCTGTCTACACCTTTCTTTTTTTATTTTCCACATCTTCATTTTTGCTTGTTGAGAAGTTGTGGAGCAGCTGGCACCTCCTGGATATCCTTGTGATGAGGCAGGGTCAGTAAAGTTACACAGCTTCATCCTGGTTGTTGGATGAGCCACTTACCATGCCATTCCTTATTAATTAAAGGCATTAACATCAAATCCCTGAAATTTTATCTCTTGGCTAGAACAAAGTGTACAGTTTGAATGTCTTTCATGATGCGCTGAATGAGAAATGCAAGGTGTGAGGAGGAACTAATGCTGGTGCTGAAACAGTACTGTAGAAACCACTTCTCCTCCTGTCACCTATGTGCTCATGTTTCTTAAAGCAGATTGTCAGTTTCCTGAAATATATCCTTGTTTTCCGACTCCAACAACAGCTAAAATGCCTGTGTTTACCTATAAACCTTCTTAATAAATGCTTTCCAACTTTTGAGGAACAGGTCAATGGCAGCTGCAGTTCTGACTACAAAGAATGGATCAAGACAATCTCTAACATGTTATGCCATCTGATTTTTACATTATAGGTCCTTAAACTGCTGTTACCTGCCTTATGTATGGAATGGACTTATTCTTCTAACAAGAGAGTTGGTGACTGAGTCATACTTCAGAAGACCACCAAGTCCTAAAGATCATTATCAGCTCATAATCATCCTTTGATGATTTTGCTAGTTTAATTATTGACATGATGAGTATATATTGTCTAAGTCCAGATCTTCCACACTCTTTTCATTTCAGTCTGTCAACAATATCACACAGACTGAAGAAACTTTTAGTTGTACCAGGGCAATGATGCTAGTACATTCACCTTATGGTTTGCTTCAAACATGCATCCTGTAGTGGATAGTTTCCCATTACCCCATTCACCCTCTCTCACAGGTCTGTCCTTCTGCCCAAATCCACTGTTATCTCCTCCCTTTTCTAGGATTCAGTTTCCAAACAAGTCTTGCAATCTGCGTGACTTTATATGACCAGCCTACTCACCCACATCTATTTGTCATGGGAGGATTTTCCTGGTGAGAAGGGTAGAAGCGCAGATGGAGAGATGCCTGTATCCACCTTCTTGGGTTTCTGCTGGCTGCCACCAGCATGTCCACAGAAATGTTGTGAGCTCTTACCAGAGGACTTTGGAATGAAATTACCTGGCAGTGGGACCAAAGGGAGGGAAAAAAAAGAGAGGAGAAACATAAAATAAAAAGGTTTTCTCAGTCTCTATTACTGGCCATAAGCAAATTAATATAATTGTCTCATTAAAATGAATTCAGTTTAGTTCTTATCATTTCCTAATGAGATTTTATTTCCTGAGGAGGTTAGCTGCATATTCTAGTCCACTATGGAAGAAATAGGAAAACAAGAGGCAAAGGGTAGGAAACTCAGGGAGAAAAAGGTAAGTCAGAACATCAGTAAAGAAAAAAAAATATATATCACCCTGAGGTACTGGTCCACAAAAATGCTTTACAATAGCTGAACACAAAATCAATTCAGAAATACAGTATATCACAGTCCATAAATAACATGTCCAATCAGAAAAGTGTGAGGGGAAAATGACAAAAGGAAAAAACATTTTCCCAAGGGGGCAGCGAGGAGGTGGAGAGGGCACGAGGAGCGAGCGTGCCTGCCTTTTGGAGGAGGACAATGTGCTAGAATAATGCCTTTACTCAGTCAGACCCCAAGCTTGAGAGAGGGAAGGCCACTGACACCCCCTGTTCTTGCCTAATCTGCTACAGACAAATGATAACCTGCCCCTCACTGCACATCCAGAGGAGGGCTAAAGAAGTACCCATTCTTCTGTAGAGTATGTGAGATATACAAATATATACGGCTGTACTTAGCTCAGGACATCTCCAGGTGGATAAATTTCAGATAACGTTGGGGTAACATCATGTGTGCGTGCTCTATGTATGCTCTTCAGCTGGGGAGGAAGCCCTGGACCACCAGCACCTGTGCTCCAACCCACTCTCACATAACTGGGCACAGCTGTGGTGAAATGTTCTGTGTTAGCTTATGGTTGTTCTTTTACATTCCTCCTACACTCAAGGCAGCTGCCTCTCATTTCTGCCAGGTAAGGCTTGAATGAATAATCATTTTTAATGTCTACTTCCTTGTCACTCCTCCAAAGAAAGCCTTGTCTAGGAGTAGCTCTATTTCTTTCTATTCTAGTTAATGAAACATATAAAACATATTTGATTAAATGTATGTAATATTTCTTTAAGCTTAATCAAGGTAAAATAAAATAGAGTTAAAAAACATTTTCAAGGGTCATGTTTTAAAGACTGTAACAAATAAAACTCATTTCAGTTGTGGTTTACTGACACTGTGAGAAATAGAAATGTATCATTTTTCATGTACAGCCAGTCAGGAAGAGCACAAAGTGCTTAAAGAAAATAAAAGGCTTTTCATGGATGTTGCTGGATGGTCACAGCAAACTGCAACCTTGCTCTGTAAACAGTGTTGTGGTTTCGAGTTCAGCTCCACACTTTTTACATCTGTTACATGCAACTATCTAACCAGTTCAAACCCTACTTTTTACATTCACTGTGAAGCTGTAAAGCTTGTCAGTGGCAAGGTGTGTACAATAAATACTCAAGCCAACACTTAGGTTTCTGCATTACCAGACTGAGATATATATATATTAGGTAATAAGAAGTACTAAACAATGCCATCACGGAAAATTTGGCCTTGTGGAGATAGATGTCAGGTTTTAGTTGTTTAGAGACAAAGGTCCTTAGTCAGGCTAAAGCTCAGTGAAGTATTGAAGTAGTTTTATTTTACAGCATTTGTGTAACTTTTAGCATGAGTAGTTCAGCCAACTGATGCTAGCACTCATGTAACTCCAAGGTCTATACTTCATACTCTTCTGCTCATACAAAGTGCCTAAGGAGAATATGGTCACATGTTGAAAACACTGTCTATCATTCAGTAAAATAGCTACAGCCTCCCTTATGAAAACGAAATCCTGGGTTTGGTAGACCTGAGTTTTATTCCTGCTTGTAACATCCAGTCCCAGCATGATCATGGTTCATTATTTCATTTCGCTAGGACTCACTTTTCTCCAGTTACAATAGTGGCAATAAAGATATTTAGTTCTTAGCATTCTGACATCTGAGGATCAACAGTACTAGTGAAATGCAAGCCATTACTTCTATTTATCAATACCAGACAATCATACCACTGCCAAAGTGTTCCCTTTTTTTACTACGAACCTGCTAACCAGTCAAAAGGGTTTTTTTAATCATACAAGCCACTTGCATAAAATGAGACGCATGCAAAAGGTGATACTCTGGCAATCTCAGACGTCATGCAAGTCCTGCCACACATTGCAGCATGTGTCTCCATTTTTCTTGATGGAAATATAGGTACTCTGCCTGCAGGAAATGTGAGAACCAGCTTAGGTCAAATAAGAGTTGATTTAACTACCACCAGGAATCTAGCTAGATTAAATACTGTAATCGCATTTTGTTTCTTACGTTCTTCTCATCACCAGCTTTAGGGTGGGTGAGAAACAGAGGGGACTGGCTGTCATGGTGGGTGACCGTTCTCCTGAATTTCCCAGGTTTGAATAAGCGACTGCACTGAACTAAAATTCTGAACCTTCCGAGGTTCATCCATCACTTTTACTAAATTACCTCTTCATTCTCTTTTCTGCTAAGAATCTAATTTTTATAGCACTGTAGAGAATTTTTATAGCACTGTACTTTATCTTGTCACAGTATTTTTTGTCATTATTTTCATCTCAGTGAACTCTTGAATGATACTAAATAGACTGTGTGAGCTTGACTGTAAGATAACGAGGGAGGTGTACATATGCAAATGTTAATAGCTTACCCTCCTAGCCTTTTGCCTGGGAATTCAGGGTTTGTAGCCTTCTTGGGCAACACGCAGAGAAGTTGTCTATATTTAGTCTTGCTTCTTTCGCCAGCAAATGGGTCAGATAAGATGTCTCTTTTTTTTTTTTTCTGGCAGGGTAGCACCTACAGGTTGCTGAGATTGATTTCTTTGTGATAAGGAGAAAGATGAAATAAGCTGCTAAAGCTTTAGGAATTAGATGGGTGTTTTCGCCATGCAAATCTAAAGAAGAAATATTTACAAGCTGTGTGCCAGTATTTGCACGTCTGGGGTCAGGGCCTCATTTTTTACAGTCCTAGGGCTACAGAAAACCCCTATCCCAAACTACATTTTATTTAAACCAACTGAGAAGAGATAGGAAAAAGAGATGAAGTGAGTTGTGTGAGGTCACACATGACCCTGTAAGCTCCCTTCCCACTGCTTGTGTCTGTAAATAGCTTCCTCATGGTCTGCATTTATAAGAAAGGTTTAGCTCTTCATGTCTGCAAAGCCGATGCTTAGGAAAGTGTATTTATCCAGTCCTGTGAAGTCCCTGGTCACCTTGCCCATCACCCTAGAAAAAGTATTTTCCAGGATGGGGGGAGAAGAGGAAGAGGCAGCAGAAAGAAAATTTGGCATTTTTCCCTCATGCAGTTTTCTCTGCCCTCTCTCATCCTAACCTGATGTTAGGCCCAGCAAAATGATGATTTTCTAAAATGAGACCAAATAAATGTGTGTAGAGGTCAGGGGTGGCAAATTTAGCTAAAGATTTTAGTTTTGCTAAATGTTCACCCAGCCTAACTCATATATTTCATTCACCTGAATATACAATCCTGTGCAGAAAGCCTAGAGGCAGAAAAGTCATTTAGACTTCCACATCCATAAAAATTTGTTCAATTAATACACTCCTGCATGAAACAGCTAGATCTTCACCCCCTATTACACCTCCTTCATCCCTCCTCCGGTAGCAGAGAATGAATGTAAAACTGCCCTGATGGTGCAGCCAAGGGAACGCATCCAAAGCCGAGAGGGACAGCAGGCAGAGCTGTGTGCTCATGTACTGGGTTGACCCTGGCTGGGTGCTGGGTGCCCACCAAAGTGACTCTGTCACTCCCCCCCTCAGCTGGACAGGGGAGAGAAAATATAAGGAAAGGCTCATGGGTCAAGATAAGGACAGGGAAATCACTCACCAGTTACCATCACGGGCAAAACGGACTCAACTTGCGGAAGTTAGTTTAATTTATTACCAGTCAAATCAGAGTAGGGTAATGAGAAATAAAAACTAAATCTTAAAACACCTTCCCCCTCCACTTCCCTTCTTCCCAAGCTCAACTTCAGTCCCAATTTCTCTCCCTCCTCCCCCTCAGCAGCGCAGGGGATGGGGAATGGGGGCTGTGGTCAGTTCGTCACCCGTTGTCTCTGCTGCTCCTTCCTCCTCAGGGGGAGGACTCCTCACACTCCTCCCTTGCTCCAGCGTGGGCTCCTCTCTGCATGGGGCCACAGGTCCTGCCAGGAGCCTGCTCCAGCGTGGGCTTCCCACAGGGTCACAGCCTCCTTCGGGCACGTCCCCCTGCTCTGGTGTGGGGTCCCCCATGGGCTGCAGGTGGATTCTGCTCCCCCGGTGACCTCCCTGGGTGCAGGGCACAGCTGCCTCACCATGGGCTGCACCACGGGCAGCTGGGGAATCTCTGCTCCTCTCCCTCCTTCCTCACTGACCTGGGTGTCTGCAGAGCTGTTGCTCTTACATTCTCACTCCTCTCTTTTTCTGCTGTTGTGCAGGCTTTTTTCCCCCCTTCCTAAATGCGTTATCACAGAGGAGCTACCACTGTCGCTGATGGGCTTGGCCTTGTCTGGCAGTGGGTCCATCCTGGAGCCAGCTGGCATTGGCTCCATTGGACACAGGGGAAGGTTCTAGCAGCTTCTTACAGAAGCCACCCCTGTAGCCCCCCCCACTACCAAAACCTTGCCATCCAAACCCAATACAGCTCAGCAATCCCAGCCAGCTGCCCTGAGGCTGTTGGAGTTGGGTGTAACTATGAGCTGATCTCTGGAGCCACTGAGGACATCAGCCACCCACTGCAGCAAAGGCGAGCTCCAGAGCAAAGCCATTCCCCTCCCACACAGAGCAGATAGGTGCAGCAGATCTAGGCATTAAACGTACCCAAGCAGTGATGGATCTCTCCAAAGATTAGATTGCGGAGAGAAATACTCCTACCCGAGGGGAGTGATGATGATGCAGGGAACAGATCCTGATTTGTAGACTGATGGAGTGAAAAAGCAATCTTGGACTGGATCTCATGACAGGAATTAACATAATCTCACAGGTTGTCCTGTTTTACAGCGAGGGTGCTTCCAGCAGGTACCTTCAGACTGCTGCCTCTGAGCGCCTTCTCAATTCATCTCTACTTTCCACCTCTGCCTTTCAAAACTGGAAAACCTCAGGGAAAATATTTATACAAAGTCACCTTACCTCTGCAAAGCAGTAACAAAACAAAATGATGTCTTCAATAACAGTGCCAAGCACAGGAACAAGTCGTATGGATATAGTCACATTTATAACATGGACAGGCAAGAAGTTCTCTGCAGAGGTACATTGTACATCTTCACAGACTGCTGCCTTGTAGCGTGGATCCCGTGGAGTGAGATATCAGCAATGATTTGCTTTGAATGTGTACATCAGGATTTCCTCCATGAGTGACTGAGGTGCAGGAAAGATAGACAGGGAGCAGCATCACATCACGCTGTGATTGCACCACCCCAGCTAATGCTCCTCAGATACACGCAGGGGAGAAATCCAAGAAAACACGTGAAGGTGGGTTACCTCAAACACCATTATCTTTGCAGAGAAATGGGACAAGAGGGAAGAATCAGTGCACTGGGAGCCAGAGAAGGGCCGATAAAAGATCTGACTAAAAGCAGGCTGTCACTGTCTTGCATTGTCCTCCCCAAGCTCTGTGGGGATCATGTGTACGTTGTACAACATTGCTTTCCACATCTGGTTCATGAAACTTGAAGTAGTTTGTGATCTGCTACAACGTGGTTTGTGGCAGGTAAATAAAGGGAGCAAGCCTACACCTTTAGTTTTTTTCCATAAGGCTGTATCTCTACTACAAAATCTGTAGTGGTTGAGAATTAGAAAAGTGTTGATGTCTCTTGCTCAAGCCTGAAGCTGCAGTAACCTCCCCATATTGATGTCTGGGCTGCAGCATCACCAAAATCCTATAGACAAATCCCAGCATCAACATCAGTGGGATTAACCAGGCAGGAGACTATGGAATTCACATAGGATTTTCTCTCTTAGCATCTGGGAATGGGTCAAATGGAGATATATCTTTGCCTGTCCAGGACAGGAGTCCTGGAGGGTAGGAGAGAAAATACAAAAAAAGAAATCAGAAGGGGGACTCTGCCCTTATGCAAGCTTGCAATCTGCACCATTTAGAAAAGGCCTGAGGTTTCCACTCTAAGGTTTGCAGGTTTTGATTGTCTGGGGCTGCAATACAGTTCAAAACCAGTCTGGTTTTATCTGGGCTCAAGCCTAGCTAGGAAAATGTCCTATGACCATCAGTCTACTGACATGGCTTGCCACAAATGATCTTGAGCAAGAAAGCTTAAATAACAGCAATGTCAAACTGGAAAACACCATGAGGATTTGAGTGTGGTCACAGCTGAAGCGAGAGGACTAAGAAATGACAAAAGATTTCAAAACACTCATGCAGATGATCAGTTCAGCACAAAAAAAGCTGCCCCCTTCTATCCAGTCCTAGCTATAGCACGACTGCATTACAAGAACTGTGATCTGTGGTGGTCATTGCTAGCAAGGGCCACAGTAACAGAACAGCTGTACCATTAGTAGACATCATTTTCAGACCCATTTCTGAGGTTTGCCTTCCCTACAGGAAAGCTGCACAACTTTGTTAAACTCCCTACATCTGCTTTGTACAGAGAAGCATCAGCACTAGGGCAGGGTTTGACTTGGCCTTTTTAGGGGTCAAAATAACCTCTTGCAGTGTTGGGGGAAATGTATAAACAGAAGAGCCCTCACTGATGGTTATCCTGTTCCTCCTCCTCACATTGTTGAGCATTGCCATCCAGACTACCAGGAAAACATTGAATTTTGCACCTTGCTTATTATTATTTTTTTAAACAAATAACTTTTTAAACTTTATCTAGATGGGTACTTTCATCAATTGCCTGAATTGAAGTACTCAGGGCTACCATGTTCCTTCAAAGTCACATTTGTTATTTATTTTACTGGTATTCAGTTGAAAAGCCTCCTGTCACTAACTTGTTACATTCCTGCTGCACGCGTGTCCGTGCTGGTGTTCGTAATTGTCCAGTTTCTCAAATGTACTCTATCTATTTAAATCTTCCAGTCCCTGTTCCTTGTCTTACCTGCTGTACAGAGAGAGTGGAGCCAGGGAGGGTGGAGGTGATGACAGTTGGTTTTTTTATCTGTAAATCTCTGGGGGGATAAGGTTGCATGGTTTGCAATTAGACAACCAGGTACTGTGGCAGAGGACATCATTTCCTTCAGCAGGTTATCATTTTGAAAAAATCAGGAACCTTTTAATATACAGTATATCTTGCTGAATCTATTGTGGCTTTCTCTTAGCCAGCTTAAAAGACTGAGCTTAATGGCCTTTAACTCTTCTGACAAAAACAAGGGTTTAAGCTGGGCTTCTTTATCCTCTTCTTCATATCCAGCTTGCAGCTGCACTGTAAACACTTTGCAATGCAAAACGCAGAGCGGGCTCTAAAGGCAGCTCCCTGCTGTCATGGCTCAGACTCTGAGAAAGGCTGTTCACACCGGGTTCTCACAGCAGCTGAGCCAGGACCATCTTGTCAAGGCTAAGCCTCCAGTTTTGGCAGCATTATCTGTGTAATGGCCATCAGATGCAGCCCAGTGCTGGGTTACTGGAGCTTATCTTTTGTTGCAGAAGAAACATAGTTACATTTATGAAAGGACCTATTTGACAGATGATACTGAAATTCACATTTTTTTTCTTTGTGGTTGTGCAAAAAGGAGAAGCTATAGCTCTAACCTTGTATTTCCAAAATGTGTAGCAAGAAATTTAAGACTTGGAAAAGAAGATGCTTTGAAAAGACGGTGCTCATAAAATTCTCAGTGTTTTTTTACACCAGAGGAGACCCACAGGAAGGACTGGAGCAGTGGAGTAGGGCATGGACCACTGCTTAGACCATTGCAGTGTTTTAGGGTTTTTTGTTGTCATCCTCCTGAATGTACAATTATTTTTCTCAGTTGTATTTCTAGAATTTCTATAACTATCATTGCAATGGAAAAACAATATTCAAGAACTCTTTGTTACAACCTGGTGACGAGAAGAAGCCTACTCTGTGTGAAAAAGTTCTTTCTATACCCTCTGTGTAAGTGTTTTGTGCACCACTAACCAGGAAGCTTTCTAATAATAATTAGGGTGGGACTAGATGACCTTTAAAGTCCATTCCAACCCAAACCATTTTATGATTCTCTGAACCAACACTATTCATTGTCAGAAGTTTTTCTCTAACAGGGGTAGACATTATATTTTTTTAAGACTTTTTTTCATGAAGAAGTTCCAGCATAGGAATTCTTCACTTTGATCATGCTCTTCAGACTAAATTGGAATTAAGGCTCTGTGTTTAAATATAATTTTTCTTTCTGATCAACAAGCCCAGGATATTGATTTTCTTAGCTATAGGAGAGAAGCAGTTCATTTTTAATGCCCGTTGCCCCAAGCTGCAGAAGCCACAGGATAGCTCCTCCAAGCTATCATTTGGTGAGGTTGTGTCCTTTGTTCAACAAAAAAGCCCTGGTGTAGCTTGTCTTTTTCTGGCAACGAGGAGTTTAGTCTTACAGACCTATAACAATGCAATGCCAGCAAAAAAGTTTTGTCTTAATTTCCTGATGCCAGCTATATGATATGACAAGAGTTATAAAGGATCATTTATCTTGTCAGACAGAAGGGGCCATCATCATCAGACCCCAGAGACTGATCTGCAAGGTCTGTCTGAAAAATTATGCACCTAAAAAAGCCTGATCCCAAACCAGCAATCACAGAGCAATACCCATATATTAGCCATCTGGACTGCATGGGATGGATAACTGGAAAGATAGCCAGTAGGGTGGGCTTTGAACTTCGGTGGTATTTTAGCTGGCGTCTTCTATCATCAAGCTGCAACTTTTATTTGGAGCCACTGTTGTCTTATTTCTGAGCATGATTTAAGCAGTGTTAGGTGAAAAAAAAAAAGGTTAAACTGAAAACATTTTTTTTTCAACCCATTTCCCCTCCTGAAAATGTGTCCCTTTTATAATTACCTGTAATGATTTTTATTAATAAAAATGATATTTTCTGTGAATTCTTCCCTTCACCCTCCCAATCTCTAATTTTTGGCGATGGCATGAAGAAGGCAGAATAGTGCCTTTTACTCTCTGACCTGCTCAGCAGGCTCAAACTATGTAATGAAAATGAGGGGAAAAGATATTTTTCCTTATTATGAGAAATGACAAAAATGTAGATGTAATTTAGTAACAGTATTGAGAAAATAGTGACATGTACTGGTTAAAAGTTCTAAATTAGCATTTTTTATTTACAAGAGGGATCTTAGGTGTTTCTCTGGACACACTCATTTAGCGACCAAATAGCCAATTTGCTGCTAGAAATTATTAGGGAAGGAACAGAAAAATAATCTAGTATGCTTAATCTCTGGTACCTTTGCACACAATTTAGACCACCGAATCCACCCTTGTGTGTCATTTTTGCCATCTTGGGACATCCCAAAGTGTCTCTTGACCATGTTTCTGCAGGGAGTGGGACTCCTACTTGTCCTGAACCCTATTTGCCCATCCTGAGTGGAGGGGTCTGCAGCATCATTGGCAACCTTATTTATCATGTGGAATTATTGATGTTTAATGTGATTTATTGGTTGTCTGGATTAAGACTTCATATATTCTCATTCCATGGGATGCTCTATGACAAGTTCCTGGAAATATTTAAATTATCTTCTTTTTACCTCCCTTCATCAAGAATTTGTCTTAACATCACTCAGAGGCAAATTTGTTTGTTATATTCACTTATATATAATTTTCTTGTGCCTTTATGTTGGGGTATGTGTTCTTTAGGTGTTAGGTCTCCATTATGTCCACTTAGTGTGCTTTTACGATACATTTTTATTTCTCAGATATGTGATTAATTGCTACATGTCTTAAACCTCACATTTGACAAAGCACGATGCATGGCTGCAGTGACACAAGGCAAACATTTAAACTGATGCTACATGGTGTTTATGCTTAGAGCAGATATGAATTTATTGGAAACATTTTTTTCCCCCCATTTAATTCTATGCGTAACTTTTACCATCAAGACTGGAAGCTAAATAAAATTAAGTTAGAATAAATGGCATGAGCACTTCTACTTGTCTGTACCAAACAAATTCCCAGGGCATAAGAAAAGGGGAGCTTTGGGCCTTGAACTTTTGGCTTGCAGTATTATTTGCAGACTAAGTGAACCATTCCCAACTATTTCCGAAATAAAGGTTACAAAAGTAGAAACTATTTGTACATTGCCAGGACAGAACAATTATTTCACATTGTCAGGATTGAACTCACATTTCAGGATTGCTTTGATAATTTTTCCTTCTTGGTAATTTAATTCTTCTGCAGTCCTCTCTCACTGGATTGAGAGAACTGTATTCTTCTACCCCTCTTTTTCTCCCCCTCCCTCTCCTTTTTTAAATGGGAGATATAATTTATACCTGTTTCAGTGAATTTGCCACAATAAAGCATCCATTTCTTTCAAGGTTTTAAAAATCTCCTCAGAGAGTGAAAGTAGCATTTGCTGAAATTAAGGTGCATTTTGCCAGAAATGTGATGCTAATCCTCTTAGTTTTAATGGTTTTGAAATGGTTTGTATAAGAAGGTAAACAGAGTAGTTGATTAATAGGAAGGAAGTCAATTGGCCATGTTGCAAGTGTTATACGCTGTACTGTACAATAGTTCTTTATTTCTACACAGTGAAACACAGACTGGTCTCCTTTTTAAAGTTCTTAGGTGAAAACCGATACATCTTCTTATACTGTACTGTTCAGAAGTGTTTGATTCCAGCACCAGAAAAAGCAAGCAGTGCACTTTTGAAATAGAAGTCAAACAAATATCACTGATAAGACATTGACGTGACACCAGTTATCTTCCCTTTTTATTGAAAATAGGCAGATATAATGAGGTGCTTCACATTTTAAAGTCTTAAATCTTAGAGAGCTCCAGGCCTAGATGGTTTTGATTTGGGCTTATTAAACTTGCAGTGCAGGGAGGGGGGGAAGGAAGGGAGACAGAGTGACTCGCTTATCCCTGTTATTTAACCTTTCATTTGCCAAAGAGATTTTCATCTGTAATTTATTAAAAAGGTTGTTCATTCCTGAATTACTTTCCAGTGTCTCCTATCCGAGCTCAGATGTCAAGACCCACTGAAGCTAGGCAGGTGCCCTAGCAGGCCCCCTCCCAATTAATAATTCACCTGTACTTCTCCCAGAGCTCAGGCACTATTTGCATGTAAGGTGATAGGAGTGAGCAGTTACCTTAATTCTTTTGTCTGGCACAATAGCAAAACTCTTGCTGTCACAAGCCATGAGGCTGAACACTCACATCAGTTGTAGTCCATCAATTAACACAGTTAAGTGCTGCAACAAAAGTGTGAAGTGGTTGAAGATCTGAGCAACAGAGGCAATAGGTAACCTAAGAGCTTTGAAGGAAGACGTGGAGGCTGCAGTTACAAAAGATGGCTGGGACAGAATTTCAGGGTTTAAATAGGGAAGAAGACGAAATAAATTAGAGAAGTAACTGAGGAATAATTAGAAGTCGAAGCTGCTATGGCTGCAGGAAAGGAGTTTGCAGGTGTTTCCCAGGGCTCAGAGTGAGCATGGTGTGGACAACAGCCCACTGCTGCAGTAGCAGGACTTTCTTCATCCTCTTCTAAAGAGATCCTTTGCTAGGAAATGCAGTGAAATATTGCAACATAATTTAAAATCAGTGAAGGGCTGTCTGAGGGCAATCAGGTTACCTCTTCCACCTTTGTCCTGACTAGAAAGCTTCCTTTTCTAAAGCTAGCTCTGAAGACCCTTGCTAGCTGAGGCAGTTAATCAAAATTATCTAATTTGAAAAGGTGACTTAAAAAAAAGTTTGTGGAATCAATTTCTCTCTTTTTTGGGTTTATTGACAGATAAAAATGAGTCAAGAAATGACAATGTTAATTTAAAAATAAAACCACAGAACTAATACAGTGATTCTGGGTTTCATGTCAGGTTCAGACATGACAGGCCAGTGTCTTTACACGTGCAGTGGTCTTTCAGCAGGTAAACTAAAACTCTGATAATTTTTGTTTGGAAATGAGACAAAACCCAGACATGCTGTTATATTTAGGGTGGGACAAGATCATGAGGAAACCCAGAAGTAAGTGTAGCCCCTTTGCGCAAGTAGCTCTGAGTGATGGGAGGCTCTCTAGAAGCAGTTTGACCTACTGGGTTTCAGTGATGTCTGTCACTGCTCCATCCCACAATTACCTTGTCTTTTGGCTTTGAGTAAAGAACAATTTTTACAAAGCATTAATTTATGACTCCATCTCATCTTGCAAATCACAGCTCTCATTTAGTGAACCCCATGCATAATATAAATAATTAACTCTCCTTCTTCATATTAAGCCACAAGTAACAGAATTATCTAAGAGCCTTTGAGAGCTATATTTGCCTCCCAATCAATAATTTGTTATTGACTCAGCATTAGGACCTGACAGCTTTATAAATTTATTGTATGGGAGAACACTCAGAAATAGTAAGAAAACTACTAACCATTCTCCTTCTGCATTACTCCCAGTGAAATAACAGAATTTCTACAGGAATACAGCTAAACACAACTCAGTCAGTGCAGAATATGTGTTAACAAACACACCTGTACCATGAAATCTAACTATTGTTCTTCCAACACTTTTAAACTTTCATTACAAGTTGGCTACACTTTCATCTCAATTGCAGTGGTGTCATTCAAGAACAATTTCATTAGATTAAATGTTCTGGTAGTCAATGCAATTGTAATCAATAGCTGTAACTCCAAGAAGATAGCTGGATGAAGACTTTCAGTCTTCTCTGCCCTGGTCTTTGATTGACTTCAGAAGTGCTGTAAAGCCAAAGAAGCATTTCTGTAAACTGTATTTTAAAGGATCTCCAAGCCTTCCTGTTCTACAAAGCTGTCATCCCTTATCTTTAAAAGCAAAGAGAAGGCTTTTTTAGCCTGGGATAGAGTTTAATGTCTCAGGCTATGACTGATAGCAGGCAGAGAGAAATGGATAAAGACCATCTTGTCCGTGTGGGTACACTCCACTTAGCTGCAATTTCCTCAGTTGCATCATTGCAGCGGTCTCCCCGACATGAAAGGAAGCCCTCAAGCAGCATTTCTGAAAGTTTTGGGAGCCCTGATGAAGTAAAGCACTGAAGTTTCACTGCACCTTCAAAAAAATCCTTGCTCCCCACACTAACTTCCTTTTTTTTTTTTTCAGTTCTGTGGGGCAGGATGCTGCTTCTCCTCCTCCCCGCTGTTCCCCCAGTGTTGGACCTGACAAAGCCCGAACTGAGGATCGTAGATACTGTGGAGATAGTTCTGCTAACTTCATTACCCGCTAATGCACACGAGACCCAGCAGTGGGGGTGCAGGGAGCCAGCAGCACAGAACATGGAATACGGCTGTTTGATCAGGTGCACAGCTTTTTTCAAAGTCACTTTCAGCATTGCAAACACCGCTTCGTGGATGCTCTCTGCAAAATTTCTCTGCTGCTCCTGAATATCTGAGGCCAGAACAAGCTCTAATTCCACATTAATGACTAATATATTTTCCTTGTTATATTACAGATCTGTTGTATTCATCACATTAATTTCAGTTTCACCCTTTCATTCTGCACTTTAGTGGTCTTAAATGCAATGTGTAACTCCTAGTGTCTTGACATATGCAGGTGTTTGCCCTACACTTGACATCTTTCAACCATGCTGAATCTCGAATGACTAAGCAGTGATCCATGTAAACGTCATGTCATCTTGAGTTTGATGGGATACCTTTTAAACACAGGAGGTGAAAAAGATAATCCTTTCCCTTCTTTCTTTCACCTGAAAGATAAATCACTCTATTTGTACTGTCTAGAAAATTAAAAAGCTTTTATTTAGCGCCACTATTTCAGAACAAGTACCTTTATGAAATACAGAAGCACTTTGGAAATGCAGAAGCATATTTTCAAACGAGTGCAGATATTCTCAACACCACTTTATGTATTTATTATAGCTCTTACATTACAGTCTCAGAAGCTGATGCATTTATATTTTTCATGATGTCTCCAGCAGATGATAGGGTATATGCTGCAGTTTTCCTTATATACTTAGGAATGTAAGAAAAAGGCCTCTTACTTTAGCATGCACTACATCTTGTCATTCTTTTTCCAGATAAAAGTGGTAATTGATTAAGTTCCCCTGCTGCTTTCCAAAGCTCACGCAGGTGTTTCCCAGAGCATAACCAAGCTCAGATCTGAATGCTATGCAATCAGAAAGACTGAATCCGTGCAGAACAGAAATAAAAGATCTGTATACCTAAGAAATGTTGACAATGTTTGTGGCCCCAATGCTACGTTACCTACTCCTGAATAACAGATCATAATTTTGGCCATATCACTTCTAGCTTTTCCATGTTGATGGGCAGGCTTGGAGCCTGCTTAGGTACCACACTGGTTTATGGTCTTCAGACGTGAAGAATGACTCATTTTCACTTCCTGGCTTCTCATGATCCTGAGACTGGAGTGTATCTTATCCCATACACCTACCTCTGCTGCTAAGCTACTGCCTCTAAAACCTGAATTCTTGCAATACAACTATTTTAAAATGTCTCTTTAACCTTCAACACTTAGCAAAGGTATATTTCCTTGGATTATGGTGATTTGTGCATGATGTAGAGGTGGTGCAGTCATACGGTTTGCCATAGGGTGCATGCTGGTCATGACACGGTAAAACCTGTAGTCAAGCCCCTTACAACCATCTTTGTCTTAGACTAATGCAGATTTGTAGAAATTAATTCTGGTTTATGCTAATATAGATCTATAGAAATTAATAGGAGCTGCTTCTGACTTACACTCATATAAATAAAGAGAATCAAGTTTGTATTTAAAATTCATATATAACTCAGTCTTAAGATTTTCACATTTAACTTTCGAGGCTCTAGAGCATTTTCTTGCAAAGTTTCTGCTGTTAGACCTTTGAAGACAAATTGCCTTTAGCCTACTGGTATGATCAGTGAACTGTGGAAACTGCAAGTGAGATTGTTTTGGATAGGATGAGGCCAGGATAGACGGAACTCTAATCCTAATCTGCTCAGAGATTTTCTGTAGGTCCTTGAGTAACTAGACTAGCTTCTATCTGTTTCTGTGAAAAATGCAGATAAATAAAATAAACGACTCTGAATTCCATCTATCAGTCCTTTCTTTGGATATGAAATTCAACCTGCACTAGAAGTAAGATTTCAAAAGTAAAAGACAACCCCATCTTAAAAACTAAACTTTATAAAGCTACTAACTAAAATTTCTGAACTGGCAGAAATGATGTGCTGAACTATAGTGAAGCTTCAACAACCCCCCTCATCTCATAATAAATCAAATAACAGAACTAGCTAAAGCCCTACTTCAAATGAGTTTCTCCATCACATCTACTGCTTAATCAAACTCCAAGACCAGAGTTAGCCCCCTGGGCAGGGGCTATTTTACACTCTCCTGGCCCCGCTCCTGCAGGCACCCTCCCTGCTGCTCTCCTGTCTGCACCCAAATGGGAGCTCTGAGCCGCGGGCTGTCAGCAGCACCAGGTGAATAAGCCTGGAGCCTCACTCTCTCAGCACGCTTAGGAAGCCCAAACTAGGCTTGCAATTTGATTTTTGATTATTTTTTCTTCCTTGTCAGTCTGTTACTGAATTTTGATAAACATCAAAGCCTGTTATTTTCCTACACTTTTCAATCCAGCCTCCTGGCTTTCCATACCTTCCTTAGCAGCCTCCTCCATTGCTTGGCTGCTGTCAAAGTTGCTACCTGATCTCTTCATATGGTTGGAAGAACCATATGTCTCTGCTTGGTGGTTTTTTTATTATTTATTTAAGTTTTTATAAAAGATTCCAGACTCATAAATAATGTCACTCGGGGAATGTGGATGGGTCAGTGAAACAAGTGACAGCCGGAAGCCTTGGGTCCTACTTTCTCCATTGCATGACTTCAAGTGAGCCATTTTCTGCTCCTGATCCTGCCTTGACCATCGATTCTGTCCAGCTGAGCCAGACTGAGAAGCACTGGCACAGCAGGAGCAGATATTTTAGCACAGGCTGCATTGCACAAGCTGCAAGCCTTTATGCTCCTTGCTGGCTGGTACCAAGTTTACTGAAATAAATGGGCTGATGCAATAAAACTGTTGGCAGACAGTGCAACGCACATCCCCTTACCTGGCAGAGGATGTCTGGTACCCTCGGTAGCAGCAGTGAGGGTGGCACAAGCTCCTGCACCACATGCTGATGTTGGGGCTGGGCTTTCTTGTAGCTCCAAACCCAGCAGGCCTGTCACTAACTCTATCAATTAAAGCGTATGCTGCTATATAATTCAGCTGAGTGCTAGGAGAGGCATGTTCTCACTGGGGTGTAACAAGAGTAATTATAATAATGATTTGCCCATTCCTCACGACCATATTTTCTCTTAGCAACAGGCTTGAGCACCACAAGAAATGTGATCAAAGTTGAAAGAAAATTCTCTTTGATGCAAAGGAGTTTTTGTTGCTGTTTTGGTTAGGGAGGGCAAGCAGGGGAGTCTGTCAATGCAGTCAGCTAATGACAAACAGGGGATAAAGCTCCACGGGGATTAGCAAAGTCTGAATGCAAGTCAAGTGGTCTGATTCTGTAATTTCAACCAAGTAGCAAAGCAACCTACAGGCTTTTTAGTGTTTAGGTTGCCACAAAGAAGCTTTGCTGTCATCTTTGAAACACTTTCTCAATAAGAAATTTCCTGGAACAGCAAGGTCTTATTTCTTGTGGGAGGTTAAGTCATTGCATTATCTCTTCAGGTGAAAATTCATTATGCTCATCTTCTATGTGTGTTTGAACAGCCTCTTCCTGTACAACAGGCTGCTGTCTCTCCCTTAGGCGGTAACAGCATCAAGTGGTGTTCAGTGCTACTTATCTTGCTCACCTGCCAATTAGCTATAAACTGTAAGAAGCATTGTACCCAAAAAGAAAAAAAAAAAGCTGGATCAGTTTCAAGTTTAATTACTCCAAAAGAATTCAATATATTATTGCCTCAAACAAAAGAAAAAAAATCTGAACCTTTAATCCTCTTTGAAGATGTTTCTCACTGATATATCCTATCACATATTTTTAACATTGGTGACAGTACTTAGAGAAATCATATCCTATGTTCAGTTAAGCCAGGAAATGCATTTGATTCTTCTCTTATAATTTTCACAGCAGCTTAGTAAATGCAACTTCTTTACCCCTTGTAAACCATCCCATTGATGGCACTTGGTTAAATGCTATGTAATAAATGGAATAGCTGTAAATTAATTTAATGTGTTTGTGTCTATATTGTGTAAGACATTCAACTTGCACATATGAATTTATTATTCAAGCACTACCTTTTTTATAAAGATGTTAGGGTCCTTAAAGGGTTTCCACACCATTGTTTGTGTCTCACGACTCTGAGATTAAACTTGACCCTCAGGGAGGGAGCGCAGGTGAGATTCACCCCCATCCTCGGAGCGTGGCCTGCAGGGACAAGGGGACATTCAGGCACCGAGGCTAATCCCGTCTCAGGGGCTTGGCTCAGATGGGGCTGGGGAGCACAGGGGGCTGGTCGAGCACTCATGGGAAGAAAATGCTCTTAATTCAGTATGCTTTAATAGATGATGCTTGACCCAGGAGAAACAAAAATATATGGTCGAAAAAAGCAGGGGAAAGAAGAGGAATGGGGTTTTTATTCTGGAGTTTGAATGCAGCCATGAGCTGCAGACTTCCAAGGGCATTTTTCTTACTCGCAAGCTTTCAGGGTGGCTTTGTGCTATGGGCCAGAGCAGGCCGCTTGAGTATGAGCCCACTCTGGTTTTGCAGGGGCCCAGATAGCCAAGCTGGTGGGGTCATCTGCAGGAGGGGTTGATGCCATGTGTGTGTGTGTGTGTGTGTGTGGCATCCATTTGGGATCACATGGGAGGGCTTCATCAGGGGAAGCCTTCCCCCGTGGAAATGCAGCTATATATTCCTGTAGTACTGCTCTCTGAAGTGCAGGAGGTCCTGGTTTAAATGGGGATGGGACTGGATGCTGGAGGGAGCACACAGCCCATGACCTTGCCTGAGTGCATACAAGCCAAAGCTGAGGGGACCAAGGACTGTGAACCCCGCCTTCTCCCCCATGTCTACTGTACAGTATTATTAGAAATGATAAGGACATAAAACCTGCTTTTCAAGAGTAACCAAACAATCACAACAGGGTTTTGCTCTAGCAAGGTTTCTTTGGCAGATTTCAAAAGAACCCTCCAAGTATCTTCAAAGTTTTGATCTGTTCTTCACACAAGTCCAACAGTTTATTTGCTTTCCCTGTGTATCAGCTCGTGTACTGATCTGGGAGCTACAGAGACTGGAGTTTGCTGCAAATTATTAAGAAGTTGTCATGCTTCCTGCAAGAATTTCCCATAATTGAAAAAGTACTGAATTTGTTTTATTTTAAAACTGAGCCGGTTCTTTGTTGTCTTCAGATTTACAAAACAAGACTGTTTTCAACACAAACTATTTCAGGAATAAAGGTCCTTACTGGATGGCATTATTTCATGCTTTCTTCTTAATCTATACTCCAGTTTTTAAAAAACTGAACTCTTGAAACGTATATTCCTCCATAGATCTATTCTCAAAAGAAAGGGAGCATTAAAAATAAAAGGTGTCATTTTAAGTTTTAAAAAGTAACATTTGAAAACTGGGCAGAGACTATTATGCAATCCATTTGTTTTGTGTTTTAGTATGCAGACACATACGATGCAGCATAACATTGCATCATTTTGGACAAGTAAACACACTATAGAGTTATTTTAACTCTTTCTGAATGTTCATTTCTTGATTCCTGAGTATTACAAACACATCTAAGTACCAGCTTCTGAGCTGCATTTATGTTGCTAAAACTGCTCAGAGTTCCTCATTTGATTCTTCTCAGTTAGGTGGCTGTGGAATGAAAACCAGCCAGATAACAAACCTCCACTTTTACACTAGTCTGAGCCAAAATTCACAATGTCAAGAAGATTTAATATTAACCTTCAGCGCAGCACTGTTGGCTCACTTGTATAGCGTCGGGCAAACCAAAAGATTGGAGCTGCAGACAATAGTCTCCTTCCAAAGGACGTTTGCTTCTGGCTCATGACAATAGCTAATTCATACAGCGGTGGTAACCCGTCGATGATGACGCAGAAATTGGGATCTGAGGTAAAAGGAAAGTGCTGAAAATCCACTATTCTGGCGCTTTTTCAGCGGTTTAAGGCAGCCCTCTAGAGGCAGGAGCGAGCACTGCACGGGGATGCGAAGAGGCTAAGTGAGCGCTTAGCTCGAAAAGGACAAATAAGTGTCCAGGTTTGGGGTTTTTTTGTTTCTTTTTGTTGTTTGTTTTTGGCTTTATTTTTAAAATAATTCTGTTTGGTTCGCTTTTGTGGGTTTTTTTCGAGACGAAGCTTCTCCACTGTCGTGGTTTAACCCCAGCCAGCAGCTAAGCCTCACACAGCTGCTCGCTCGCTCCCCCGCGGTGGGATGGGGGAGAGAATCAGAAGAGTAAAAATAAGAAAACTCATGTGTTGAGACAAAGACAGTTTAATAGGTAAAGCAAAATCTGCACACACAAGCAAAGCAAACCAAGGAATTCATTCACCCCTTCCCACCCGTAGGCAGGTGCTCAGCCATCTCCAGGACAGCTGAGTTCCATCACATGTAATGGTGACTTGGGAAGACAAACTCCATCACCTCCAATGTCTCCCGCTTCCTCCTTCTTCCCCCAGCTCTACATGCTGACCATGACACCGTATGGTGTGGGATGTCCCTTTGGGCAGTTGGGGTCAACTGTTCTGGCTGTGTCCCCTCCCAACTCCTTGTGCACCCTCAGCCTCCTCGCTGGTGGGGTGAGGAGCAGAAGAGGCCTTGACTCTGTGTTAGCAAGTGCTCAGCGGTAACTAAAACACCCCTGAATTATCAACACTGTTTCCAGCACAAATCCAAAACATAGCCCTGTACTAGCTACTATGAAGAAATTTAACTCTATCCCAGCCAGAACCAGCACATCCACTTATTTGAAAAATGAATTACAGCAAGTCCTTAATTCACAATGATTTCCTTTTACAGCATTTCCAACATTTTGAATATACTGTTAAATGTATGGTACCAGTAAGACAGGTGAAGTTGCAGCACCATGACACTTTGTCCGGGTGCAAGGGAATTACTGCTCTGAGAACAGGGTACCTGGGGTAACACTGGGCAGCAGCTCTGCAGATGAACTATCCAGAGCACATAAAAACACACAGGAGGGTCAAATTATGTCAGTGCATTCTGGGGTTGATGTTTAAGAAATGCACAAGCTTAATTCTGCACCTGGATGAAAATTTGCACTTGAAGTGTTTTGTGTGTGACACTGGCATCTGATGAGCTTTTAGGGCTGGAATGTATTGGAGCAATGGACATACCCTCATCACACCAAGCAGCTCACCTTTAACTTTAACTTCCACTTGCCTATCTTTTCTCAAACTCGCATAGCTCCTGTATCTGAGTGCTTTACAAACCATCTGGTCAGACCTCAAAAAAAGGGAGCTTATGGCAAGGAAAGGAAGTTTGAGACAGAGGGTCTCTGTGGGATCTCTCTCCTGAGCTCCCATCTGCCGCAGCCGGTACGTGAGATTTCCCCATCTGGTTCAGCCTACTTCAGATGGGCTCCTTACCCTGTGGGGTAGTGACGTGTGACCATGAGAAAGCAAGTTTTCATAGAGAAAACATGCAAATGTCATATTTGGAACTTAGGTCTAGTTTTTTGTTGTCAGCAGTTTTCAAGCAAAATGTCATACACACAGTGTAAGAACTTGTTTCTTGTCTTTTCTGCCTCAAACAGAAGAATCGATCTCTCAGTTTGATTTCACAATAAAATGCAAAGTCACTTAATCTTGTATGCTTGTAAGTTCTCTTCAAGGTGGGTTTTGAAGGAAAATGCCTTCTTCTGAAAGGGTAAGAGTAGAATATTGAACAAAAGTTGCACAGTGTCAAAAATACACAGTGACTCCCATATAAAATACCTCTTGCTTAAACTAGGTATTTGATAAACTAGTCAGTTCACTGGGAGAATAACATCAATCTTCATTTTAGTGGGAACTGATGCTGAGTATCCACCCCACTGATATTTTTTTCTGGAACAGAGTACATTGATTCTATAATCAATGGTCGATTTTGTGTATTGTTTCTTCATGTGATTTTGTTTGTGTATTTTTCTTGGTCACAGTCACAGCAGCCACAAAACATTAAATGCCCAAAAGAAATTCTGAGACACTGCAGAGTATCAGATCGTAGGTCTAATCCACTGTGCATGGACATTAGCTGACATTTTCCTGTGAATTTAGTGAGTGGTTGGACAGAGCTTGTAACTGGGCTGTTGGTGTTTCAAAATCTTCTGGATTAGCATCTTTATTTATATTTGACCAATGAAAATGTCTTATGTCACACTGAGTTTTGTAACCTAAACCCAGTCCCTCAGGCATCCTGATGACGAAATAGAAGTATGACAGCAGCAGCCATGAAATGACTGAAGTGGAGTGTATCCCCAAAAAGCTTTGTAACAGGTTCAATTGACAGGGGAAGTTACCGGTGTGCTTGAGTGGCTGGAATGATGCTCTAGGATTGTGTCTGGCAGCTTGGCATCTTATCTGTGCTCATGGTGGGAAACTGGTCCCGATAGTGTGAAATTTGGTAGACTTTCACATTTGGTTTGGGCATAAGAAATCTCTCCAAGCATGTTGGAGCCAGAGATGGATCCAGTGCAAAACCTTCAATCTGGATAGCCCCATAACCACTCTTGTTTTATAGATTCAACTCTGTCTGAACTTTAGGAAAACAAAATAAAGAAGTCTGCTTGGGTTGCCATTTTTCGTGTGCCTTTCAGAGTCAATGCACTTCCCTTGGAACAGACAGATGTTGTGCTTCGTGCATCCAGATGGAGGGCTATTTCAACGTGAGATTTTATAAACAAGGATCTTCCTTTTTTAATTTGGAAAACAACTGTAATTTCTAAATGTTTTATATTTATTTGTTATGGGTTTGTTTACTTTGCTCCACATCTGACAGAAACAGTTGCAGTCACTGAACTGAATAGAAATTTAAAAAAATGCATTCATATGCCACCGGGCATAACTGCTGCCTTCTTCCCCATAACCACACAGTGGTATCTCAGACTTCACTAAGCTGTCTCAGCCAGCTGGGATTTATTCAGCCCAAGGTATCCATCAGGTACACCTCAACCAGATGTGCAAGAACCAGACACAGCTCAACAGACCTTTAAGATGTGTTGACACGTGTTGATGGGGAGTGCAAAAGCTGAGGAGCATCTGATGAAACCAAGAGGCAGGTTTAAACCAGGCAAAAGGGGATACTCTTTCACCCAGTGCACAGTTAACCCTTGCCACCGTGTGGATGCTCACAATGTGACCAGTTACAAAAGTGTTTGGACAAATTCATGGAAGAAAAAAACCATTTGGTCATTTAAATATATAATCTCTATGTCTGACTCAGGAAGTCTCTAAATCACGGATCACCAGATTATGATTACTCTGATACCTTCCACTATAAATTGACCTCCTCCTCCCTAAGCATCTGCTGCGATTCTCTACTAGGAAATGGATAATAATAAACTTTACCCTGATGAAGCGCAGCTGTTCTTTTGTTCACATTCAGTGAGGAAGGCCACAAATGCTCAACATCACATAGAACCAGGTCTTATCAACCCCAAACTTTATACAGACCAAGTTCAGTAAGATGTGTAAGTCCCAGCAGTGTTCATGGCACAATTTTTGGCAAGCACTTGTACACCTTGCTCACACATCTTGAGGAATCATAACTGTAGATCCTTAACACACAGATTATATGTATTTAAATCAATAATTTCACTGAAGTTATGCCCTTGGTCACTTCTTCATACCTTATAAGAGTATTAACAGAAAAGCTAAAGAAACCTCCTTGCCAATGTAAAGTCTATTTCTGTTGCCAGCCTTTGATATTTTCCTGCCTGGCTCCTGATTTTTCATATTGACACCTAAAATGCCCCTAAAATACAACTTATCTGTGAAATTACAGTTATTGCAGCATCCTTCTTCCATGGGCAGGGAGACTGAGCAACTGGCAAAATAACAACCCTGTGTAATTTGGTTGTGCTTTTTTGATGTACTTGTTTTCACCTTCCCTAACCCTGTGCTAGCATGATAAGCACAATCATTTTCTCCCTTGTACTATATTTGGGCCATATACTGGAATTTGATCCAACAGTCACCATTTGCTAAGGATAAGAAATGACTTTAATGCCACACACCGACACCTGAATCCTATCAATTTTTCCCTGTTTCATTTCTTCCAATAACCCAACCAATTGGCTTGAGCAAGCAATTCAGAAAAAAAATAAATGTAATAGAGGTCCCTCTTTTCAGAAAGGTACTTCTGTCCAATTGCTTTCATCTTGAGAATACAGCTATGAGGTCTGTTTCAAGGGATGTCCTTCAGCAGGCAGCATGAATTGCAAAATCAGTCACACAAATGGCCTACCATATATAAAAATAACCAATATATCAACAGGGCTGAAGCCAAGCAGCAGTTAAAATAACTACTAGATCAGTAACACTAAACTTACAACAGACAGGTGCATCTGAAAAAGAAAAGTGCAGGCCATTTTTAGTTTGATTTATATTATTACTTCATTTTTTATTCAAGACATGAAACATTCTGAAAAGCAAATGCTAAAAATTGAAAAAGATTGCCATAACAAAATGAAGTACAGTGTAAGTGTAAAATTGATAGGGGAATATTCCTGTCTCTAATGAGACAGGATGCTGTGGCTGAGAAAAAATTTGAGATAGTCTCTGTGGTGGAAGAGCCTTCTTAGATGGATGCTGCAATCTCTGCTCACGCTGCATGTGGTTTTGCTGTCTTCATTGCTGCTGCTTTAGGAATAAGTCTTACCCTATTAGTGCAGGCATGAGTCAGCAACTCCCTTTTAGGCTGAGTTGTATTCATTCATATTAGTTTTCCTGAAGTGTTGAAAGTGTTTATTTGGAAAGTTCAAACAGGAGAGTGGAGGGGCCTAAGTCAGGGAGGTAACAAGGTAACATACACAATTAAAAGAAGGACTTTGCAACATGCTGTGAACCTCTAAGCCTGTTCTGAAATCCCACGGCAAAATTTCCTCCGTTGGCATATTCCTTCCTGTTTGCAGGGACACAAGGTTGTTTTCTTCCAGGTCAAACACCTTTTCAAGATTCATCCAAGTTCACAGTTAGAGTTAGGATAATCTTCATGATAACTGAGGCTTGAGAGACCCAAGTTCAGCTCCCTGCTTCGTGCTGGATTTCCCGCATCATCTCACAGTAACTGCTGCAAAAGCACAGCTTTTACTAAATGCAGCTCTTTATGCTGTAAGGGTCCTGGGGTGATAACGGCCTGCTGGAAGGATGAACAGAGCACATCCCACAGACAGCTAGGGCAATGTTCTACATGTTTGCCATGTATTGGAGGATGCCAGTCCTCTGCCTCTGAAAGCAAAGAAAGAATTGGATAGGATGAAGGCCAATAATAGGAATCTCTGGTACATTTTAGAGAAGATGAGACTAACCTTATCTGTACAGGAGTAATGAGACTTAATGACAGCATACTTACTAAAAGATACATTTGATCTGCTTTAGAAGACACAGCCTGAAATACTACCCTGCTTAGTCATTAGCAAAATTCATACTGACTTCAGTGAGGCCCAGGTTTTACCTATAATCAGCAAATTAAATGATTCAAAAAAAAAAAATGTAAACATATTCTCCTAGCTAAAGACAATTATTTTATAGGTTGTTGCTACCTGGATAAAACTCACAGTGGGAATAGATATCCCTTTATGTAAAATACATCTGCAAGTGAAGACAATTCAGGTTACAAAAACTTTTGAGAAAATTCAGACCTAATGTGTCTTCAAAGCCCAAAGTGTTTGAGCTGTGCTCAAGGTTCAATGAATCAATAGATGTCTTTCCAACAATTTAAACTGAGTGTGGAAGAGTTCCTTTGTGAATTACTAATGATACTTTGCATAGCCATGGGTTGATTCACTGCTTTGGAAGACCTGAAGATGAATTTCCCATAGTCCTAATACTAATTTGGGTATGTTTTCTGCTGTGCTGGCAGCTGCTAGGCTTACAGGAGAGCTGATAATCCATTTTATCAGATGGTTTTCAAGGGATGAAAGCAGGTGCACCAGGCTTCACAGAGAGTGTCTGGAGACCCCACAGACATCTGTAAGAGGAGAAATATGCTTTCAGGGTTTTGATAGCTTTAATTGTGTGAAATATGTCAGTAATGTTTACTTAGCAATTAGTAGTGTTTACTTAGCAATTGGTAATGTTTAATTAATCATGTTAGTAAGGAGGATGACTTTATAGACTGGAAATCAGGCTTTGAAGCTCCTGTGCTGCAGTGCTTAACATGTGGAAGTCCTCAGAGGTGGCTGATGATTTATGAGAGAAACAGGAAGGGTGTTTGACTAAAGAACTGGCAAGACATCCCTGAAGACCTGCTTTTTCTTCTGGGATCTTTCAGACACTACCTGCATGACGTCTAGTCAGCCACTTAAAGCAATGCTTTTAAAAAGCTCTCTTGCCATCCAGAGGGACCTGGACAGGCTGGAGAGGTGGAACATACAAACCTCATGAAGTTCAACAAAGCCAAGGGCAAGGTCCTGCCCATGGGTCGGGGCAATCCCAAGCACAAATCCAGGCTGGGTGAGGAGTGGCTGGAGAGCAGCCCCAAGGAAAAGGACTTGGGGGTATCAGTGGATGGAAAACTGTGAGCCAGCAACGTGCGCTGGCAGCCCAGAAAGCCAACCGTGTGCTGGGCTGCATCCAGAGCAGTGTGGGCAGCAGGGCGAGGGAGGGGATTCTCCCCCTCTGCTCTGCTCTCGTGAGACCCCCCTGCAGTGCTGTGTCCAGCTCTGGGGGCACCAACATCAGAAGGACACGGACCTGCTCGAGCGGGCCCAGAGGAGGCCATGAAGATGCTCAGGGGGCTGGAGCAGCTCCCCTGTGAGGACAGGCTGAGAGAGTTGGGGTGTTCAGCTGGAGAAGAGAAGGCTCCGGGGAGACCTTAGAGCGGCCTCCCAGTACTTAAAGGGGCTACAGGAAAGGGGGGAGGGACTCTTGATCAGGGGTGTAGGGATAGGACAAGGGGTCATGGTTTTAAACTGGAAGAGGGTAGATTTAGACTAGATGTAAGGAAGAAATTCTTCCCTGTGAGGGTGGTGAGACACTGGCACAGGTTGCCCAGAGAAGCTGTGGCTGCCCCCTCCCTGGAAGGGTTCAAGGCCAAGTTGGACGGGGCTTTGGGCAACCTGGGCTAGTGGAAGGTGTCCCTGCCCGTGGCAGGGGGGTTGGAACTAGATGACTTTTAAGATCCCAAACCTTTCTCTATGATTCTATGATTCAAGCTTCCGAGCATTTTTTAAAGCGCTGCTTTCAGCTTCTCCCCCTCCTGTTTCCCAGCCGGCTGGGCTGCGCTTCACACAACGCGTCTCTTCCTTCCGACATTTGCCAGCCCCACCAGTGCTGAGCCGTTACCGTACACCCCCCCACGCCCCATCATCCCCCCCCCCGTCCCCCATCACCCCCCCGTCCCGTCCCACGCACCCCCGCGCAGCCGCCACGCGGGGGGGCCGTCGAGCCGCGGACGGTTCAGCGCTCCCCGCCCCGCGAGTCCCCGGCAGCCGCGGACGGGCACTTCGGGCCACATCCCCGCTAAAACGTAATTAAATGGTCTCTTAGACCTGGCAGCCTTCGAGAGGAAAATGTCACGCGTGTTTTTCCACACCTGGGAGCTAACGGTGGGGCGTTTCCCAGCTGCTCAGGGAATGGCTCTTGCTGACATGATGGAGGATGGATGGCAGCAGGCTCTAAAATTTAATTAGTGCTGGCATCCCCTCTTGGTGCCATCCTAGGCAGTAGTTTGCCTTATGTCCTGACACTGGTCAGACCCCCATCCTGCTGAACGTACCCGTAGCACGTTCAGACAAATTGAGACCCTGCTCTAACCACAGCTAGCCAGAGATTATAAATACACTTCAAACTTGCTTTTTCTCCTGAAAGGTTTTGTTCTGCTGTAGAAGCCCAAAAGGTACTTCCCACTACCATTACAGGCTGCTGTTTTTATGAGTTATATGCACTGCTGAGGCCACAATGCCATAGAGTAGATTAAAGGGAAAAAAAAGTGTTCCCTAAAGTCCTGCTTCCAGCTCCCAGGGCATATGGTGGTGTGGGGGTGTGTGGAGGAGTGGGAACTAGCGTGGTTAAATCTGGGTTCGGTGCATAAGTGCCTTTGAGAGTCTGAGAGTGATTATTTAATACTTCCTTTTAAAGAAAGGAGTAAAGGAGCAGGACTGAGTGCCTGCCACATCGCACCTAGGGCACTGCCTGGCCATGAGCACAGGAGGGGTCACAAGGTTGCATGGCCTCTGCACCACTCATGCCATGGTGAAAATATGCCCTGGGTTCAAACTGAAAAGCTGGGACAAGTGTGGAGAAAACATTATCATCCACCAAGAGAGGAAAAACGCCACAGAGATGTCTGTGAAGGAAGAGAAAGTCACCAGCACAGGTTTGCACCCTGGATTTGGAGCTGGCAATCTGCCTCTAAGGGCTGCTAGGGGTATTCTGAAAATACTGGAGCTGCCTTTTGCCCTTCCCCTGTGCCCATCAGCACAGTCATGGTAGGGAAGGTCTGTGATGAAGTTTGTGGCTGCTTCAGTCTGCATGAGCTAAATAGGGTCGAGCTTCCTCAATAGTTGGCTGATGATTCAATAAATGGCATTGTCCCTATGCTCTTAAGGGTCATGTCTCAGTCAAGTTCCTGCTCTAAACTGCTAGGATTCCTGACTGAGCTTCTAATACATTTTTCCCAAAACGGCAGTCTTCATTCCCAAGTTTCACACAGGACACATACATTCACTGTATAATGTCTTTGCAGAATTTACTGAATTACAGATACTAAAAAATGTATTTTAAATAAAATGGGATTAAAAAATTGTCTCAATTATACCTGTTTTCAATGTCTTTTATTTTTCACTTCACCATGACTTCATAAAAAATCTTGACAACTGCTTTCATTTTGTAGATGATTTACAGCAATACACCCTGCAGCGACTGCTGTGTTCCTGGGGTTACAGTCTCTTACAATTTTTTGTCTGCTCTTTATTGCTTCTGTGCAATTATTTCTTCTGTACAAGAGGATAACCGAGTGAGATATAATCATATGAATGTTCCTGTGATTACTTGTGATGGCTAAAATACGCTAAGGGGGATTTTTCGGCATTAGGAATTTCTCTAGCAACTTGCAGCAGAAATGAAGACCAGAGAATTTAAATCTTTTAGAACTCAGTAGCTGAGGCCATAAATATATACCCACCTAAAGATTCAGACAGCTGGGAAATACCAGGGGTGTACAGCTAAAATTACCCAGATCCCACATTTAATGGCAGACATGGGAACCAGCCTGGAGGCTTTTCTTGGGAATTTGGCATCAGAGGCAAGTAACTGATGGTGGCACAGGTAGGGGCTGTAGGACCAGCGGTAGATATGGACTGTGGTTATAAAATATCAGCTGACAGCTGTACCACCAACCCACAGTACATAAACACAGTCAATGCAACAGACCATTCTTTTCCCAGCCCTCTGGATACAATGCAACTTCATTATTGTAGTAATAGTATGTTCCTCAAATTTTATCTCATTATTTTCCAGAATTGGATATGAACACATTTTTTTTACTTTCTTCATTATTTAGACTTGCTGATAACACTTTTTTTCAGTGAATATTCTTGCTTACTCACAAAAGTCAGGTCATACCTTCTTTGTCTTCTCCTTGATTCTCCTTATGAGACACAGTTTGGGCTGAGAATTTCCAAATTAAAAAATACTCCATCCTAGAAAAATGCATGCAAACCAGGGCTTTTTTTTTGGAATAGCAACATGTGTGGGTTTTTTTTCCCCAACAATAGTGGACCAAAGCAACTAAGCATACATTTCTCTTACCCACACAGGCTTTCAGTGAAATCACTTGTAGCATATAGCACAGAATCTTTCCCTTGCAGTTATTTGTAACAAATAACTTCCTGATTAAATACTTTACCATGACTTTGTATTTTTATAGTTTTCTTAATTAGTTCATTTCTTAAGCTTAACAATATGCTGACAAGATCAGCTGGAAGATTTAAGACATGCTTTAGACACACCTTGTCCTCTGGCTATACAAATGCGCCTCCAGCATCAGCAGATGAAATGACAGTGGCTTCAGCGAGTTTCCAGAGGGCTGAAAAAAGACAATACCCACAACAATGTCTGAAACATCAATTAAAGTATCTTTTTGAGGGCAGCCTGTGAAAAATGGCTGTTTTTAAAAACAACAGGCTTTTGAGATCCAGCAATGGTATACTTAGCATGAGCTAAGAAGAGAAATTGCTACCAAACAAAAGCAACAGGCAAGACTGTTATGACTCCTCTGTATGACTGACAAGATTTTGTTTCTAAACTAGACTGCCCAGTCCCTTCTCCCATATGGTGTTTGCTATGGGTGTATGAAAAACAGATTAAACAGGCTAGATGCCATCATGCATTAACCTCTTGTGCTTTTTCCCACTTAACAACAATAGGTAATTTTTAGACCAACTTCACAGCTCCAAAACTGGTGTGCTGAGAGGTAAGTTTTGCCAGTCGCTGTAGCTTATAGGTTTTGTTGCTGGTGGCAAGATCTGTTTGCTCAGATATGTCCTTCTTGATTTTATGTTTGCTGAAAGAAAAGTAATTGGAGCCATGAGTTCTGGCGTCTCTGTTATTCAAAGGAATGGCAATTAATCCACATAGTTATAGCTTGATTATTGTCCCTGTTATTAATTATTACTCTGTATCCTTTCCAAATCTACTTGGACATTTGCAAGCACTCTCTACTAATGCTAATCAGCATCGGGGCTGATGTTGTTGGGGATGGTGCAAGGTCCTTTCTGATCCTGGTGCCTGACAGTCTCTGAGTTACAGCCTTGTAATGTCCGCTTTGAGGAGTGTCAGAAGGGCTGTGTTGCTTCAACAAACTCATAATGCACCTAGAGCTGAGTGTTGATGCATGGATTATGATCAAAACTCATGCTTGTGTTGACCAGTTTCAAGGCCCAGGAAGCTGTCCCTGATGTTCAGCTGTCAAGATGTCCTATGTGTACTTTTATTTTGTTTATCTCTGCAGCTGAATGTCAGGTACTAAGTAGCAGCCTATATGTGGGGGCATTACAGAGGGTGTCCCTTCTCAGACCAGGGGTAGCTGCACTTTTTGGGACACAGTTGTGCTGGTACAGAGGTCACCAGTGACAGCAGTTCACTGTTCGGAGTTAACGTATCCACTGATTAGCTGAGAATATAGTGGTAAAATTATAAAATCTGTGAAGCAGTTTTTATCAGATCGGAGTAGAGGTGTTTTGCCTTTGTCTGCAGCACAGGATCTGGCAATCTGGCAGGTACTGTATCCCAGGCTAGCCTTGTCTCTGCATTGAGGACACATCAGTCTTCAGCTTTCTGCTTCTGAGCACTGTTTCAGTCTCCAGAGGGCAAACATACTCTGAGCTCTGGCACCACTGCCAGAGCAGAGCCCCACTGTTGATGGACTCCCGAGCTCGAGCTGGAGTTTTCTTGGGCATTTTTTTCTGACGTGTAGTGGAGTCCCTACCACTGGAGATTTTGAAAGATGCGATTGGAGAGAGGGTTAGATAATCTCATCTAGGCTTCCTTTCCCATGAAAGGTTGGACCAGACGATCTTTTGAGGTCCCTTCTAACCTGGACTGTTCTATGATCTATGATCTCCACAAGGCACACCATGCTGTGGTGTAGACATGGCCTTAAGGGCTTGCAATACCCAAGGTGATAGGCTGGATGGCTTAATGGACTATCTTGACACTCGTCTCTGGGAAGCTGCAGAGGCACTACTTGAACTAGTGTCATCTACGGCTCTGCAAAGGCAGAGCTGATGTGTTTTCAGAGCTCAGCCACCCCTGCGTGACACCAAACAGTGGAAGTGCAGTGGTGGTTGGAGATGTGTCACTCCTCAACTGGATGTAGATACCTTCTTCCACCTTCAGTCCCATGATCTTCTGCAGTGGGGACAGAGGGACCTGAGGCTTTGACTCTTGGCCCAGCAGTAGGCTTATGTTGGCCTGACAAAGGGGTCTTGGTCTCTGTTCTCCCTGAGGTGTGTCCAAAGTGAAGGGCATGAAGGTGTGGAGGTCCCTGTCTGAGGACCCAAGCTGACAAACCTCTTTTGGGACAGGGAGTGGCTCCAAGGTAGGATTTCAGCAGTACATCCAGGTCCAGGTGAAGAGACTGTCTCACCTTCATTTCCAAAACTGTACAGATGAATGGTGGAAAACAAAAAGGAAAACATAACTTGTCTAGGTCTCCACAGAAAAACAGCTGGAGAGAGAGGAATAGACTCTTGCAATAGAAAACGTGCTTGTGTGGACATTCATGGGTGAGGAACCTCACATCAGTGGAGCCTTGAGCCAGACAACAAATACAACATTAAATATTTGTGTCTGATAGACTCCAGAGGAGATCTCTGTGTGAGTTCTCTTTCAAGGCCATTAAACAGTGTGCCCCTACTTTTCCCCCCAGATGTCCCTGTGAATTTCAAATGCTTCTTGCTAGGTAGTAAGTATATTACTTGTACTCTTTAGATGAAAGGTGCTATAAAGTGTGCACAGATTGACCATATAAACTGTGCTTCTCTTGAAGCCTATTAAGTTACCTAAATTTAGAGTGCACTGTAAATCACGTAAAATAGAAATTACATGGTGATTATGCATCCTGTGAAAAATGTGGGTGAGAAATCACGCCTTTGATTATAAAAGATGAAATGTAAACTGTATGCAGTCCGATGTAGCTTGGCTCATTTATATTGCCCACCATCCTGGTGTGTTGGTTATGAAGAGGGAACATATGAAGCTGAGTGCTGACAGAGGTGACAAACTGCATTTCCAGAAACAGTACGGCTGCCTTTATGGGCATTAGTCAACAAACTGAAAGGCCTACAATGAAGGGGAAATAATAATAAAGAAAAGACGACTTGGCAGATTAAAGACAAGGCGGCTTCTCTGAATGTGACTCAAAGCCTGAGGAAATCCAGACCAACACTTCAGCACAGTAATGAGGGGAAGTTTTTGTACTGTAGGCATCTTCCTCATCTGTGCTGAGGTGTGCAAGGCTCAGAAGTCCTTAAATAAACCTGGGATAGACAGTTTAAAAAAAAAAAAAGAAAAAGATACATATGTAAAGCATAATTTGTTTTGGTGAGAAGTACCTCTAAGCAGATGTCAAACAGTTTATCTGAGAGTCTGAACATTGTCATTTTCTGAAGGATAGGCTGTAATAAGTCATTGAAATTAAACACAGTAACCTGGTGACTTTAATGAGTTTTTAAATCAAAGGTGCACAAGCTACCTGCAGCTGAATTAATATTCAAAAAAAAGTCACAGAACATGCTGGATGAGGCACCAGGCCTAACCAGAAGAATAATTGTGTTAGAGAGCAGTACTGGGAAAAAGCATAGATTATGAGTAACAGGTAAAAGTTCTGTGTGCTAGATGTCATTAAGGGAATAAAATGAGAAGTAACAAAAGTCAAATTTTGGGGAAGGATTTTAATACAAACAGCAAAAGCTTGTTTAGCCAGGTAGCTATCGAAAGGAAAGAAGATAGATTACCATGCAGAAAGGATATTATAGAGATTGAAGATAATCCATATAAGGCCCAAATTTATTGGAAGTTCTTTTTTTTAGAGATGAAGACAACAAACACTGCAGAAAAAAATAAATTAAGAAAGTGAATGAGGGTATGAAAATGGAAATTACTGCATCAAACTGCTTCATAAATGCAAATTATATAAAACAATTTGCATCAGAGAAAGCCAAAGAAACTGGCCACAAGAAATGACATCTGACACCAATTATTTCTAAGAAATGCATCGAATTACAGGCTGACAACTGCAGATAAAAAAATAGCAAATAACATATAATGAGGAAAGGGGAAGAAGTAGTGAACTTAACTTTTCCATTAATGCCACTGAGAAAAAAAATGTCTATTTTCATGTTAATATAAGACATAATGACATAATTCTTGAAACAAAGAAGCAAACCACATTACTAAGCACTGTAATTTGCTGTGTGTTTGGATGCACTATATGTTGCAGTACCTGAGGATATGAAAAGAACTTTGCAGATGGCACCATTCCTATAGATGTGCACAGCAAAAGATCAGTGTATAGTTTCTTTATACAGCCAAAAATCGCAGATATTCACAACTCTTATCGATGTGCAGGTATGAAGCAATTGTGGAGTCCAACAGATCTCTCTTGTGCTCAGCATATGTCCTCTCTTAGAAATAAGCACGAGTTATGATTCCAGCCAAGCACACAATACATGGAAAAGCTTTCATAGAGATGATAGGATCCTTTGAGTGAGTTTGCTGGTAGCACGGCTGAACAAAATACAAATGCCACACAAGTATTAATAAATATTATGAAACTAGCCACAGTTCCTCCCAGTATAAGCACATGACAATTTTAAGCTGATCTTTCTCATTGTAACTGTAAGAGAAGGGGAAGATGGAAGTCAACAGAGTCATGGAGTGAGATATTACTTATCGTGGCCATTGTAAATGGTTTCCCCAGAGGCTGTAATTTCTTTGAGGAACTTGCTCATTCTAATTCATTTCACACACTAATCAAGCCTATAATTTATTCTGCAGATATCTGCACTTCTGTGGTTTGCTTTTGGACGTGACTAATAGTCCTCTGGGGTGGCATGTCTCATGGAGTGTCCCACTGGGAAACGTGAGCCTGCCCAGGTCCTGCTGAACAAGAGCAGCTCAGCACTTTTAGGACTGTGCTTGGGGATACCAACTTCTCTGTTTCCAAGTGGGCAATCATCTGATGGATGGGAGGCACTATAGTCTGGATTTTGGATTTAGCACTGAACGATCAGTTATCCCAAGCAAGTCTTTCCAAGATGAATACTCAAGTACCTCTTACATGTTTTTCAGCAAACCAGTGGAGAGCAGATGACTCACTGGGGAACTGGTTAAGTAAAACAGAGATTTTTGGGATCCCATTCTCTTTTTTGAGAAGAGGCCAACATTGAGTCATTTCAATGAAATTTCCTGAAATGGAGGTACGGAAGATGCAGCCTTCTGTGCTTTCCTGCTTGGTACTTTGGCAATTACTGCTGCCCACTGGGCTCCCTGGACTTTACTGCATTTAAAATGGTGGAGTGATCTTTTCCTCAAAGTCACAATGTGGTGTGATCTGACGGTATGGCAGGGTGTCTGGTGTGCTCTGGGCATGCCTTACAGCACATGAGCACTTACTGAGCTTTAGCAGAAAAATAGATGCTGATAATCCAGAGGCATATGCAGCTCTCTGCATCCTAATACCACCCCAGAGACCTTCCCAATCACACAGGGAGATGCCCAGATATGAGCTCTGAGAGCAAAGGGTTTTCAGCTTGCAGTTTTAGATTTAGGTGCCAAATTCCACCTAAATCCTTATTTAAGTAATTTAATCCTGTATTGAATCTAGTCTTCAGTTGTCTCTGCCTTAGTTCACCTGTAAAGTATTTTTGTCCTGAGGCTGGAAGCCTTTTGGAGGTAGTGCCTGTTGCCTTCAGTTTGTAGAGAAATTAGTATAGCAGGGCCTTGAGATGATTTCACGACTTCTTGGTATGAGCTAAGCCAGGAAGACAGGGTCAGAAACACTGATGCCTTACATTTGTGCAATATGAGTATAAAATGTTATCAAATCAGAACATAACAAATGGTGTGGCGGATTACTTTGCAATGAACAAAGGTTTTTACCCATTTGCAAGGGTAAAAATGCCCTTCAGTGGCTCTACTAATTGTGAGACTATTTTACAGTCGGGGAATTTTGCCCAAGAATCTTCCAGCCATGTAAGAAACACAAAAAAAAGGAAAACAGGTAAGACTGAGTATTCGGGACAGACCTGCATCAGGAGCTAGGCTTGTTTGAGAGAATTAAAATCACAGTTTGTTCAATGTAACCAGACAGTGAGTATGCAGTCTTTGGCTGTTTATAACTCACAAATAAGGCAAGCAGACAGCAAATATGGCCAGGGGCCAGCCATAACAGAGCAGTGGAGTTTTATTAGCAAGCCTAGGTGGACATGTCATTTGATATATCCATGTGTGAAAGTATTTTTATCATCAGTATGTTGAAAAAGGTCACAGAAGCTTTAAATATTAAATTAAATAAAATTAAACCTTCCTGAAGATAGCCAGATCCCTCAGGCACTTGGAGTCTCTCAGTGGTTTAAACAATAGATGTAGAGAAAAGTGGACTAATCACAGGGGACTTCAGTCTACATGAAAAAATTCAACATAGCCAGCTTTACAATAGTTAGAAAAAGAAACATCGTTTAGATACATATGGCAATTATCAAGCAATAGAGAATAATAGCTGCTTAATTATAAACTTTTGCATGTAAACTTTCTGACATAGGAATTGAAAAGTAATTCAGTTCAGTTAAAACGTTGCAATCAGAATAATTACATTGGATCATATCTCGGTTCCATTGACCAGCTAATCCCATCAACTGGGTAATTAGCCAGCATTAATCAGTTAAACTCCAGCAGAGGTGTTAGTTGGTTTAAATCACCTGTATTTATGTCTTGCAGAGATAGTTCAGTGTTGTAAAAATGAAATAAAATGATGACATTTCAGGCATTTCAGTTTACTCTTTATTGAACTGGGTTTCTTCCTGGAAATACTTGCTGTGATGTGCCATGGTCTGCCTTTTTGCTGAAGCCCCAGAGGGGCTGTGACAGTCCCTGACTCGGCTGCTCTGCAACTCCTGCCATCCCTGGAGGAAAGCCACCCATCGCAGGAGAGCTGCAAGTCCCATGAGGGCCCCAACAGCATCAGCACACTCATCTTTCACTTTCAGAGCGGAAAGTTTCCATCCCTTTTTTTCTTTTGGCATGTTTGTCTTCAGTTAATAGCTTTATTTTTTATATATTTTTTTTTTTTTTACAAAATCAGTTTATGTAGGAAGCCCATTTTTTTTTGGTCATTTTTTCATATTCTTCATTAAAAAAATAATCAGTGGAAAGGTTTAAACACTACCAGTGGCAGCTGTTTTTTAAAACAGAAAAAAAATAATTTTCTTCTATTAAGTGCTTACAGACTAAAACTTTCAAGCAATGCAAAATAAGGGAAAAAATATAAATAAGTAGTAACTGTGTTTTCTTTGAAGGCACAACAGTAGCCATAACCATAACTCAGGTAACTGCCCATAAATGATTTCCTTGTGCCTGGGAAACTGTGGCTGATGGCACCAGCTGGGAAGGGACAAGGCAAGCATCCTTAAAGATACTGATTCTTTCAGACATTTCTTATTGCTTACTCATCCCTGTGCTCAATAATATATTCCTTGTGAGGCTTTCCTAGTTGTGAAAAAGTTAGATACTAGTAGCAACGGTTTAACCTGCCTCTCCATTTTACTGCATTCAAGTAGCCTGTTAGCTTCTATTACTGACTCTATAAAGAATTTACTCTTCTGCAGGGAAGACATCTATTCATTATTGTTATAAATCCAAGAAAAATTATTTCCCCCCAAAATTTCTCCTCGCTTTTTTTAGGTCTCAAATACCTTTTACTCCAATTTTCTTTATTTTATTTGTAGGTGTCAGTGAAAAGACATAGTTTCCTCTAGAGCCAAGTCAATATTAAACGATTGTTGTATTATTTTAAAATAACTATAATGACCTCCATGTTCTGCGTGCAACTTTATATTCAAGTTGCAAAGAAGTCTTGACGGAGTTCATGAAAAGTATACAACAAACAATTCATTAACATTATATTTCCTTCCCAAAATGTGTTGCTCAAATGTCCTCAATCTCTGCATGGTGTAGCAGGAAGCCAAGGGGAATGGAAATGTGAAGCTATGTAGCAAATCACCATAATGGGCTATTTTGCTCTGTGAGTTTTGTATTTGAATGTAATGAAATTGGGTGGACCTGGTAAAGGAGACTGGTGAACGAACTCGTCCTGGACTCTCTTACCCCTGTCTGCCTACTGTGCCTGTCAAGGGTCCTTAGAATAGGTCACAAATTATTGTTGATAATTGAAATTTGAAAAGATAAATAAACTGCAATGTGTGTGTGATAACTGTGGCAGCCTGTTGCTTCATTTAACCAAAATACAGGGGATGAAGAAGCTGAGAAGGAGAGCAGAGAAACCTTGATCGCTCTGGTATGGAAGAGTCCCGTGGGTACAAGCAAGGTATAGCAGGATCACGGATCACTTGTTCTGTAGCTCTTAATGTAAATTCACATTGTGTATACTTTCAGAATAGAGTCGATGATTTTCTTCTTGTCATTGTGTTTAGGTTTTTTTGTACTAATGAGTCTGCTCACCACTGTCCATTGAAAGCCCACATTTCCAAATACTCATATGTTAAGTATTTGGATTTAAAATTTCCATGACAGAAGTCACTTTTACAAGGACATTACTACTTGAAGAAAGAAACTTGAGTTTTAAAAAAAGCCAATAAAACTTCCTCTTGCTCAGTGTTTTCCCTTTCCTTTTTAATCTTTTCATCTATGTCCCCTTTTGATTTTTATCTTGCTGTTGGGAAAGACAGTAGGGGGGCTGAGCTCTGATAAAATCAAAAGTAACTGTTTGTGTAAGCATTTGAACTCATCTTACACTTCAAATGCAAGGAGAGCAAGATTCCAACCTTGTATTTCTACAGACACTGCTAAGAGAGAGAGCAGAAAACCTTGGATTGGAAGGCAAAGATTTTATGTTCTTTCATTTTCCCTTGTGCTGGAGAGGAAAGGTCTTTCCTACAGACTGATGCCAAGACTCATGCAGCTTGTGACACAGGTGTTTTCTCACAGACCTCTGTGCTCTTCACCTTCTACAGCAACATGAAATGAAACTCTTCTCATGTCATCAATATTAGGGAAAGCTGTGGTGATTATAAAATTGGGAGAAAATTAATTTCAGCCGTCAAAACATAACCTTTCTGTGTGCCTTTCTTACAGAGAAACCTGGAAGAGTACAAAGCCCAGTGAAGACTCTGTAATTCTTATTTTCATTGCAGCTTTTGATCTGAGTTTTTCTGGGGAATGTCACGGGGTTTTTTACATTTTTAATTACTCCAAGGAGAAAAGTTTTCAAAATCTCATTTGAATGACAAAATCTCATTTGAATGACAAAATAGCTTTCAATTTAGCTGATGTAAATTAATAACTTAATGGGCAAGAGTTTTCTGTTTGTTGATGAAAAAAGCAGTTTTACCTTCTAGAAACAAAACATTTAAACCTTCATGCTTTTTGCAAGACTTGCAAATACCCAAGAATGTTAGTCTTAAAAATGCAGACAACAATGCTGAGAGAGAGTGAAAAACAAGTTGGGTAAGAGTACAACAAATATCACTGAAGTAACACTGTGGAGTAAAATGTTATTACCCATTTTAACGTTTCATTAACTGTCTGAAGGTATATATTTTCAGTTACCTTTCCTAGAGCAGCCATCTGTTTTTCTAATCTGAATTAATCTTGCTTATCATTCGTCTTCTTAAAAACAAGAATAAAACCGGGACTCATTCTTAAAATCACAACAACCTTTTGAATTGCTCCATTTTCAGTTTCTTTAGAGTAATGATATTCATTCAAATTCATTCAATTTCTTTCTTTTTTGGAGCAACTGATGCAGTTCTACTGGAAAATATTTATTCCCTTGGCTAAGGACAGTGTTGATACCTTCTTTAATTTAGGTTCTATTTTGTCAATGGCAAACCATAATATTTCCAACATATAAGGAGTGGTTGCTATACACTATGCTGCATAAACAGGCATGAAAATAAACCCATTCATTCAGAAGGAAAAGAAGAGGTGGGGCTGAAAGAAGGTTTCCAGCCCTCTGAGCCAAATATTCTTCTGCTTAGGTCAAAAAAGCAGCCCCCGCCCTCCACCCCAAACAGAAGCAGTCTCCTTGTGTATCGCCCACAAATACTTGTCAAAATAAATTGTATATTATGTCTTTAGGAGAAAAGAATAACCAAGCAATTACAAACAGCTCAGGCTAATTTTAACTCTCTTAAACAGAATTAATTAGTCTACCTCAGAAAAATACAAGTCATCAACTTACTAATTTTTTTTCAAATATTTCTATAACTTAGTAAGAGGAAAAATTCCAGAAGAGCAATCCATAGCTGCAGATGCAGCTGCCTAAAACATGAAGAATATAATTTATTTCTATGTGCCTTTGACATTTTTCTTGGGTGAGAAAGAAAGATTTTTAAGCTTCACAGCACAAATATCAAGACTGTAGGATCTACATATATCTGTGATAGACTCATTGTGTATTTCACTCTGTGAGATGAAGCAGAAGAATCAGGACAGTCTTTTTGGCCCATCCTTTATGTATCCTTGGTAATTTTTTTCAAGAGTAATGGTTTGTCTGCTTTCAAGTCTAAAAATTCCCCTGCACATACCATCAAGAGATTTTTGCTGCTTTGCGCTGACGATTCAAGAGATATGAGAAATCCATCTACTTGCATAGCAGAACTCAATGGTGTAAGCAAGGAAGAAAGGGTAAGAAAAAAGGCATGCAATCCTCTTTTTTATCTTAGGCACTTTTTGGCTGGCTACAAACTTACTGGAATCAGATGTCCAGATTGTGTCATACAGATAAACTGAAAAATTTTATACTAGATTTATTTGCAGCCTGGATGTACCTGTGGGTTTCCATTGTAGAGAACCAGTCTACAGACTGCACCATGCTTGGAGAGAGTCCTTACTGCTTGGAGTAAGACCATGTGTTGTGGATCCTGATTTAGGATCCTGCCAACTATGCCAATTTGTTGAGGATGAGTGTTTTGATCCCTTAAAGAATTACTGTCAAAGGTATTAGCAAAAGCAATGAATTTGTAAAAGTGCAACTTAAAAGAGTTTGATGACAAGGTCATCTGACTACACAGAAGAAACGTACAAAGGAAAATTGAATTAGAATCAATTTAGAATGTTTTACACAGAGATCAGAGATGCAAAAAGGTAAGGGAGACCCTCCCATTGAGTCACGAGGTTCAGAATGGACCCACTTGCTTTCTAAACTCCTTCTCAGAGAGGAGTCTAGATGCAGCTGGATCCAAACTTAGTCCCAGACTTGGTCAATGGTTTATGGTTAGTGGAATTACCTACGTGGATTTCACTAGACATTCATTCAGCATGCTATCAGTCACTTACCGGGGATCTGTTGTGAATAAGGGCTCTCCACCTTGGGTAAGGAAGGATGTCTTAGTCTCAGGTAAGGAATCTCAAACCTTGATGTTAAAGAAGTGCCTTCTATCCAAGTGTCCGGTGTCAGTTCACTCTGTAGTTTGAACCCCAGGTTTCTCAAGGCAGAGTCTCAGGCATCATATCTTATAAAAATAATAATATAATAGAGTGGTACAGCAGCAGGATCAACTTGAGCTGGGTGCCTCCGGAGAGGAACCCTGAACAAAGAAATCCCCAGGCAATTATACCCTTACAGACTGTTCACCTGTCCCTCACGCACTCTTCACACTTTCTTCATGCACTTTCCATGCACCATTTAATCCAACAGTGGTTCTGGTCTGAGATCTTCTGTTCTGATTCCTTCACTGTCTCCAGACAGGCTGTTATCTTGTCTAGTTGCAGCTGTTGACAGTTGTAGCCTTGAAGCCTCCTTATCTTCTGGTTTGTGCTGGCTCTGGAGGCCCTGTTTTGCTTAAGTAGGTACATGATCAGTAAATCTAGGTGAAAGTTTACAGCTTGTGGCCTAAGGCTTCAGCAAATCTAGCTACTCATGCTAAGTAAGTAAAGCTAAGCAAACAGCATGCTAAATCGCACAATATTATAACTTTAAGTGATACATTCTATTTAAAACTTACTTATTTAAGCTAAATGACTAATATCTCTTAATATTGAGAAGTGTCCCTGCTCAAGGGGAGAGTTGCCTGGTGTGCAGTCCAGTTGATGTCCAGGGAGGGCTCCAACTGGGCTCATTCAATCATCTGTCATTGGTAAAAGATCTCGTTGCTTCGAGGAGCAACCCTAAAAGATGTTCCAGCTCAAGAGGACATCACCCCTACGCAGTCATGCTGCCTAGAAGGGAGACCTCAAAGGCAGCTCATTTAGGCTGTCATATTTATGGGATAAAGTGGTTGGTTTGTAGTCAAACTGCATGCAATGGAAGAGGCGTGCATGAGACTCCTTGTACCCACAACTTTCTCTGTTCCTCAATCTTGGAAAAACCACCCACTTTTCATGTGTTAATTGTATGATCAGTGTTCCAGTATGCATTGGTGCTTGCTGTGTTCTGTTTCTTTGTGGATTACCCAGAGGACTTCTTGTCTCAGCTGTGGCCCAGGCCTTTACCTCCTTTGGAGCCTGTACTGAACTGCTCCTAGTTTGATTAAGGCCTGTCAAGTGCATCTGTCCACTGTGGTGGCTCTGTGGAAGGGGAAATCAGAGGAGTAATTCTGTGCAATATCTCTGTGAGACCAGAAGGGTCCATGTGTTAAAGTCTGCACTCCAAGCTATGCCAGATTCCTGGACTGTTGATCTGTACGCATCACAACTCCTCTGGAGTCAAATGAAAAGGACCAGAGCTGCAGTGAGTTGTGCAAATCACAGCTTGATACTCTTCCAGGCTTGAAACAAGGAAGACAGTGAAAATATCACTTATTCCCCAGAAGTCTGTGTGCCATATGGAAGAGCTGAGATCATGTCTAGAAAGACCGAAATGGGAGCCTCCAGCCAAAAGAGAGCTGGAGAACAGCAGCTCCTCTAAATAAGAAACTGCACAAATGTGTGGTCTTGACCACATTAGGTGATGTGAAGCATCCCACAGACTGCTCCCCACACTGCTGGGCTTCTTGGTGTTTGTCTGGACCACAGTCAGGGTGGTTATTGCCTTCTCTTTCTCACTGAGCTGCACTGGCCCAATTGGGAACTGGGAACACAAAGTAGAGTCCCCAGCACATGAGTGGGACAGAGGGGCGAGTGCCCAAAACTTCAGTGTCTTCTGGGGACTTCTAACAATAATTCCTTACTGCAAAGCCCAGTTATGCACATTGTTATCTCCTCCCTGTTTCCTTTGCTCCAAATGAGCCTTCAGAAACACTTTCTGGGAAACTAGTAATGAAAATGCATAGTGATACAAGAGATTATCAGAGTTTCTTTTTTGTAAAAACGTTCTTATAAATAAAAAAGGTCACTTGCACAAGTATTCACAAAGACAGTATAGGAGGAATTACAAAGGTGGCCTGGAGGAAAATACTATTTTTATTCGGGTAAACAGGTACAGATATTTTTACAAACTGCACACAGCTGGCATTGTGCTTGTGTATATATATATGCTTGTGTGTATATATATATAAAAATAAAAGAAAATGTGCCAATGCCAACCCTCAAGCACACTGAGGACCATTGTGTCAAAAATGTCCTCATGAAATGGAAAGCAAGGCTGGTAAGAAGCAACAACAATAGCTCTTGGTGAAGTTCCTGAAGGGTTTGATTCCTATTTCTGATCACTGCTATGGCAAAGCACCTTTTTCTTTTGGGTTTTTGGTTTGTTTTTTTTTGGTTTTTTTGGTTTTTTTTTTGTGAGGGTTTCCTCGACAGTCATTGTCTATGCCCTTAGATAGACTGCAAACTCTTCTGAGCCAGGAATCTCTCAAAATTGGCAATATCTGCTGTGATGAGGATTTGATTTCAGCCATTCCTCTGCTAAAATCAGTACCTCCTGAGATACTGTCCTGTATTCCTCAGATTTCTGGGAGTCCAAGGCAACTGGGGAGACAGTTCTTCCTTTGGAAAGGTTGTTGGACCAAAGCTATAAGGAATGGTATATCCAGCAGTATTGCTTCTGTTTTCATGGGTGTGCTGATAACAAAGTTTTGTTCTAATGAGAAACAAAATGACTCAACTGCAGTTGCCGTGTCTACTAGCACATGCACCCCAGGGATGTGTGACTTGTCACAGCATATGGAGAAAATCTGGGGGAGCCTTCTGGGAAAGTGTTAGTAGCACCTTCTGGAAGATCTTGTAGGACCCCACTCTGAAACATCCCACAAACACCACTGGTAGTGGGTGTCTCCTGGACTCACACACACATGTCAAAAGCCACATGCTATAGCCTGGAGGACCTTCAGCTTCCTGGGAGCACTTCCTGGGAGGATATAAATAAAGAAGGCATTTCATCCCAGAAATACACATGAAATAAAGATACTTGATAAAAATAATTTACAGCAGCAATAAGAAAATATATGTGATAAAAACCCATTCCAAATCTAAACCATTCTCCCAAACTGAAGACCAACCACAGACAAAACAAATAACTAGAAGCTATTTACAAGGAACCAAAAACATCATGAGAATAGGGGAATAAAATATATTTTGAATAGAACAGTATAATGTTATTGGCAACACAATGGCATACAAGCCTCTGGAGGTGTCATGCTGTCTTCTTTGATTAAAAGCTTGCACAGAAACATGAGTATTAATTTAGAAAGACTGTTTATATCTTCTGTCTCTCCAGAATATTATTAATTGAAGTATGCAAAATTAGGTCTTCAGAGCTTTTGCAAAATATTGTAAGCAGAAAGTCTTTATGTGGAAGTATAAAGCAAGGATTTCAGAGAGTATAGGAGAAGTAATTAAGTTCTATTGCTTGCAACTTTATTCATTTTCAGGAAGAACTTCCCCATAGAAGTGGACATAGGTACTTTTCTTTGTTTTTCTTACAAATATTTCCTGAGGGAAGATTAGCAAGATACTTGAATTAATCCTAAGGAAGAAACCATCTCACTACTGTAAGTGACCTGAAAATCTGAACTTGCTCTCTTGGATCCTTAAGCTATACAACTTCAGAAACAGTAGTGAGACAAGCAGCTTCAGAGGGGGTGTCACCCCATCTGAAGACAGGGAATAGTTGAAAAAATGTCATCTACAACAATTTCCTTCCTTCAGCTGGATGTGGAGGTAAATTCCACATTTAAAATAACTGCACGTAGGACAGACACATACCTCTCTGACCATCTTTTCTTTAGTTACAGCATGGGATCCATGATGAGTTTTATTTCTAGGTTTTTGGTGGTATGGGAATGGATAAACTGTTTTACATTTCTCCTTTCTTTTAGGGTCTGAAATCAACATCCACCATTGCTTCTCTACCTTTTTAAATTTTAATCCAAACCCATCCTTTACATACATCTTGCTACTTTTAAGAGTTACAAATCTGGGACACAAAGACAGAAAGAAAAAACACTGCATGGTTTATACCGTGGAGCTAACCTACTCTTGCTCTTTGTAAAGTCATTCTCTTTGACCAGGCATCACAACCTGGCCTGCAAGTTTTTAAATGAGTAAGAACCTGCTGGTCAGAGTCATTAGGCAAATTAGTGGAGTTAATAAGTGTATTGCCTCTGCCATGTAACAGGTGAACACAGTTAGCATCTGGTTAGATATATGACTACCTAAATTATGTGACTTCCCCTATACAACTACTAAAGCAGGTATCAAGAAAGTGTGGTTGCCAGTGACAGACCTGGCCTAGAGAAGAGGAAATGCATGAAAGAGAGAATTTGGGAGCTGCAGTTTCTAACTCAATTTGCCTGGTGTTTACATTGGAGAGAGACTGGCTCCAGGTAGGCAAGAATTTCTACCATTCAGAGGAACTTCTCAATTGGCAATAAAACCAGATTTCACGTAGCAGAATTGCTAGGCTTGGTGAAAAAGAAGAATCTCCTTTTTTTTCCCCCCTTTCTTTTCCCTGTTTGGATAAGCAGTAACAATATTTAAATGCCATTTTTTTAAAAGTCTATTTATTTCTTATATGAACAGCCACTCATTTAAACTTACAGACAGGGACATTTGGATATCATCTAATATTTTGATTTTTAATATCAAACTTTTAATCCTCCTTCTTAGGAAGAGAGCAGCTTTCTCAGTACAAGAGAACAGAGGGATCTCCTTTGACCCTGATGTGCACCATCCACAATGATAGTCATGAGAGCTGATGCATGGACTCCAATCCTTCCTCCTCCTCCTCCTCCTTCTTCGTAAGTGTTGCTTCAGATCTTAACAAGAGCTACTTAAATGTTAAAATGATTAAAATACCAGTCTAGAAATCAAAGAAGCATGCCACTGAAATCAGGATGCTTTAAAAAGTAATTGAGGTCACCTTGTGGTCTAAGCACAATTAAATTATACCCTAATTTTCACAGGACTCTCTTAAGAGAGGCTTAAACTGTCAAGCTCTACAAGTCAATCAAAGTGATGGCATTCCCATTATCAGTGTGAATAAGGGTTAAAAGATTGAGGCACCAAATGTGCAGCTGATCCTGAGCAGAAAAGCAATGGATGGAAGCATGATATATGCCCAACTTCTAGCTAAAGTCATTACACTGAAAGTAAAGTAGCTCAGGGAGTGCCCATTGCCCAAATCCAATTTTCATACCAATGTGTTGCTGAGAGTACAAATTACTGAAAATTTGCCAATCCAAAGCTAATATTCAGAAAAGCCTTTCCAGTAAAATTGAAAACAGCCTTTCAGTTAGCAGTCCTGCTCTTCCAATAAAGCATATGTGAAATAAAACCCACATAATTTCAATAAATAAAACAAACCACAAAGAAAACTGTTGTAAGAATACTGGTAGGAGGAATTGTATTCTAAAGCTGAGCACACAGAAAGAAACTCTTTTTGAATGCTTACTCTCCAGCTAAGTAAGAAGCAAAATAAATCATGCAGTCAAGGACCAATGGATTTCTTGGTGGGAAGAAAGCCAACTGGTTGAGTTTTACCAGTAGAAAGGGGAAAGGTGGGAACGCTGTGGAACCATAAATCCTATCAAAGCATAGTTTTTCTGCTGAAGTTACTTTCCCCCACCTAATAATTTCACTTCCCAGCTTATCTGACATGTTTACCTGCCTCCTTTTCTGCCAGATTCACTTCCATATTTCTTCCTGTCTATTCCCATACGAGATGATTTGACGGCTCAGTTCTCAGTTATCCCACATGTCCCACGTGGAAGGCTGTGCTGGTGGTGTGCCCTGAACGTGCCCTTCCCCTTGCCAGCATCCTGAGGTCATAAAATTATTGCCTTTGATACTAATTAGTGATTAGCTTTCTAAATGTGATATCCCAATGCATAACTACGTATAACCTCCCTGGGACGTGTGTGTGTAAATACCTGATTACTTGCTTTACCCCCCAGAAGAAAGCAGTTTTCTGGCACCATCTGGAAGCTGAGCATGTCCCCCAGCTCCAGACAGAATCTTTTCTGCGATCAATAAACAATGCTATGAAAACAGTGTTTAGGCCCTTTTTGCATTAATCCTTATAAGTGAGGTCAACTGTAATCAGGTGGCTAGCACAATTAATTGCAGTAAAAAAAGAACAAGATGACAGTGAATAAGTAAAAACAGGTTAGAGAAAGTTTGGATAAACTACGTGTTTTCCAGTCACCAGGTCCTGATGATTTACTTGCTGGAGACCTTAAAGAACAAGCCAAATATTTCTCAGGGGAAGACTGTTGATGCACCAGAGCAGATTGGTTAGTGCAAGTCTGGGATCTCCTTGGTCAGGGACCTTTTGGCATATGTCTGTCAGAAGGGCTATTTGTGCCATAGGGCAGGAAGAAGAACTGCATAGTCCCTTGAGATCCTTTCTAGAGATGTAACATCATGTGGTATGATGAATAATTTTTTGAGGATATTTTAGTCTATATTTGAGATTTCCTTTGTAGATCAAAAGTGGAAGGATTGATCTAAGAATAGGGCTTGAACCAGGGATATGGTTATAAAATGGGCATTATCTAATTCTTGAAAAAAAGGCAACTACCTTGAAAGAAAAATTAATTAAAATTCTGATTAAACCTAGTGTTTTCATATGCAAAAAAATGTCTTTGATGTGATTCAAACTGATAAATCCGAGTGAATGTTTCTACTTTTGCATATGCCAATTCAGGTGGGAATTCCAGAAATGAGGAGTTGGTTCCATGCAGGTGGTCCAGTACTGAATTCCAGCCTGGAATTACCCAGTATGGCATTTGACTGAGTTGTTAGGTATGATATCTGTTCAAAAGGAGAGTTTGTTTGGAAAAGCATATTTGGAAATCAAGGAGTTCAATGTAAAAGGAAGTCTTATTTCTGTTGGTGCAGGTTGATTACTGAGAGTGAATTTGGTGTCTTATGAAACAGGAAAAATCATTTCTGCCTCAAGAAATGTGCACATTAACCAAATATTATTTTGAATATTTTAATATTCTGGCTGACACAGCTGATCCAAGTAACTACAAACTTCTCTTTAATATGGTAGTTGATAATATGGCTATTGGCAATTTGCAGCTGATGGAGGAAGACTGAAGATGATTGTTTCAGAGGAAGACTGTTTCAAAACATGATTTAAATGGTACCCTGGGATTTATAATCCCCAAATGGTCTCAGTTCTAATGCTTTTGTTTCTAAGCAGAAAGAAAGTGTTGACAAGTGGCCAGCCTTGTGTACTGGTCCTGGGCTTAGGGTGGGGGGCACTGGATGTTTTTCTTCCTGTGCTATCAGGAAGAATTAAATCTCTGAGGGCCACTGCAGTGCACATGTGGTGCCACCAGATTTACACAGATGTCATTGTCTGCAATTCGGTAAACACTACGTTTGATGATGCCCCAGAAAGAGAATCTAGTTCACTCCCTCCAGGCTACACAGAGCTAACTGGGATGGAAAAGAGTAAGCAAATAAGTGGAAAACAGCCAGCAGAGGCAAAAGAGTGGCTGGCATCCCCAGCCTGCTAGGAAAGCAGAGTGCAATGCAAGAAAGGTTTTCCTGAAACTGCCAGAGCAGAGGGCAGCCAGCTGAGCTTGTTAAATGCACATTTTCTGATGAATAAATATTGTGCTTGTCAGTTGGAGAGGTAATTTTTCCAAGGGAATGCTCCCTTCCCCAAACACGGCCCGGCAAACAGGAACTGAAATACTGTTAAACCCCTGCTGTGTGGCCAGGGTGTATCAGGGCTATGTAGCATTTGCTTACTTCCCCACGCTAATTTGAAAGGACGTGATTTCAGTGTCTATACGGCCGGGTATTCCTCTGCAGTGTGCACTCAAGCATTCAACCTTTCTGTTACAGTTTGAGTCACTTCACGATACCTCTATTATTAACAATACCTGAGCAGAGCAAATAGAGCACATCCTTTTAGTGGAATTGTTTTTGCACTCAATCTATGGGTTTATTTATTTGTGAACACTCTGGCTGAAGGAACTTATTAAATAATAATGCTGGGATACAATCCTGAAACAGCTGGCATGGTGTATTCTTAAAAATCTGACAGCATCGCCACACTGCCATAGATTCAACTTCACCTTTGTAATGGATTTAAAAAACATGTGATTTTATATGGATTATATTCGCAGTTTGGCAGGTTTCAGTTTCTTCTTCGTAATTTTGCTTATGGTCTTGCTCAGCACGGTAGACCTGACTCATCTGATCACTGTGCAAAGAAATTAAAATTAGAAAACACTGGATTTCTGTGGCCACCATAAACAGCCAGAGAACATGGGAGGAGGGCAAGGCTGGGCAGCTGTATGCCAGGACTGGTGAAGGACTTTCTGAGTTATTTTCTCTCCTGTGCACTGTCAGATCTGCACATGGCAGCAGCCACGGGTGTCTGGAAGAGAGAAGTGCTGCCAGCCCATACCTGGCATTCAGCATGCCAGGGCCACATTTGGGCAGGGTGCAAGGGGCTCTAACCGGTTGTGTGCTGGGGGAAGCCAGGTTGTGTGCAATATGAGAAGCATTCAAGACCACAGACATCTGCCCCTTCCCCAGCTAAGGGACTCGTGCAGCTTCACCCTGCACCAACTCACTGCTGCTGGGAGCTGCAATGATTTCCAGGGGTGTTGTCATTGCTTTGCTAACTCAGCAAGAGGCTTCTCCTTTCAAAAATTACTATGTTTATTTTTTTGCCAGCACAATTTCAAACTATGGGAGCAATTTGGGTGCCCAGACTAAGCACATGTGCTATTTCAGTCCTTCTGGGCTGTCTCTGCTGGCCCCTGAGCTGCCCCACACCACCAGCACCAGGCCTGAAGGAGGTCTCAGACACCCTGAGGTGTGAGAATAGCACTAGATAACCTGTGTTTGAGGTCATTAAATATACTCTGGCAGCCTTGTTTACACACTGGAATTGAGTAAAAATATGAGAGAAAAATAAACTAAACACCATTGAGGCTTAGGATAGACATGAAAGTCAACAGCTTTCACCAGTCTGGGGTAAGGGACAATTTACTGAGATGTCCCCTGCAATTAGCAGGCTTTTCTCCTTGCTGTGAAGCTCTGGCAGGCAGCTGAGATGAGAGTTTCTCTGGTCTGGGTGATTTTCTGATACTTATGACTTTTTTTCTGCACTGTCTTTGTACAACAGCTCATCCCTCTGAGTACTTCTCCTTAATAATCTTAGTCATATTAATTTCCACAACTTAAACAGAGGTAAGGGGCTGGGACAATCAAGGCAAGAACATGCTGTCTTCAACATTAAAGCTCTTTGTTTTCCCACCCAGCTTTTCCTAAACCATAGCATTTGCTGCCTCTTTCAAGGCCTGCCTTATAACACCTGTGCTCAGATAACACATCATACCTTTCTGTCCCAAAGTGGTCTCTCTACATGAAATAAAACAGTCGATTGCCTGTTGCATTTTCACAGTGGCAGCACCTTCTTTTCTGGCAGCAGCAGGGAGCTCCAGGAGCAGCACCTGCACAGCTCACCACTGCAATGTTTCTCACTGCACCTGCAATGGGACCCACCTCAAATTGTAAGAACCTTTCAAGTATAAAAAAATCTATCATCGCTCTCTTTGCTTAGGTTGGGATTTTTACTGGAGCTTCAGACACCCCAAATCTGCTACATGCCAGTAGGATTTGTGTGTCTGATTCCCTTCAGCTCCTTTGACATAGAATCATGGGATCATTTAGGTTGGAAAAGACCTTTAAGATCATCGAGTCCAACCATTAACCTAACACTACCATGGCCACCGCCAAACCATGTCCTTAAGTGTGTCTTTTAAATACTTCCAGGGATGGTGATTCCATCACTTCCCTGGGCAGCCTGTTCCAATGATTGACAACCCTTTCTGTGAAGAAATTTGTCCCAATATCCAATCTAAACCTGCCCTGTTACAACTTGAGGCAATTTCCTGTTTTATCACTTGTTACTTGGGAGAAGAGACTGACACCCACCTTGCCACAACCTCCTTTCAGGTAGTCCTCTCCTTCATTCTTACTGCAGCCAGCTCTCAGCAGCTGTAAGCCTTTCATCTAACTTGACAATTGCCTCACTGTTAGCATGATTTCCCTCAAAATTTCATCCTGCATCAAGCTCCTGACAGAAAACAGTATCATAATACTTCATAACTTTGTATATACTTTATAAACACTTGCTGTCAAGATAAAATGATTCACAGCATCTTTGGGCAATCTCACCCTTCTGTAACACATACAATAAAGTTATTATGGAAGTCTTTAAAATAGGCGTGTGTATGTTTAAAATATGCTTGCAAATAAGCAGAATTTATGAACAAAATAAGCCTTATGCAGAAATATATAGCCTTGCAGATTTAAAGCAACATCACTTAGAGCTTACTAATATACCTCTCCAACATCTCTCCTGCATCACTCCAGCTGGCTGGCTGCAGAGTGATTTTGCCAGAGCCCTCCCCACAGAAGATGACCAGGTTTTGGTGCTCTGCTGTGGGGTGTAGAAGGCGGAGCTGAAAATCCAGTGAGAAGTGACAATAATGAAACCTGCTGTTAATGAACTGATCTGCACTGAGCAGTGAGACGTGCTGCTGCCCGCTCCTCCCAGCAGTCCTGCTTGCTGGTGTGCAGCCCTGAGTGTTTCTGCAGAGTGCTCCCAAAGAGAAGAAATTCAGGCAGGGAAAAGTAAAGTCATCCTCTCTTATGCCTCATTATACTTTTCCTTTGACATGATGCATATTTACTGCTACTAATCAGGCAGTAGCTAGGCTTGGGTTTGAAAATCAAGTCCCCTCCCTGCTGTTTCATCACCTCTGCATAGGGGTTGTTTTCTCCCTGATGAGTATTGCTTTAGTATTGCCTGTGGGCTTTTCATCACAGATAACAAAAGGAAAGTTGTGGTTTTCTGAGATGGGTCAGCAGTGAAAGCCCACCAGCTCATGCTCTGCTCTCCAGATTGACTTCTACAAACAGCGTGTTGGGTCTTTGCCCCCGAGCTCCTCATCAGCTGGGGCCAGTTTGTGGAGGGGACAAAAATCTTCATTCTCCCTTCCAGTATCCAGACCTCAAAGGTTACATACTTTTCTTTATTGACCATCACCTGTCCCAAAGGTCCATAAGCCCTGGGATTTTGTGGTCAATAAAGCACTGAACTCAGGCCGTGAATCCACCTGATACACTGAGTGAAAACCAGCTATTCTCATGTAGTCATCGTAGGAGAGAATTACCTACTGATCTTGCTCACTGAAGTCTGTGGCTCACCACAAATATGAGCAGCAAATCATGGCCTATTTCTCCTTTCTTTCTGTATGTATTCTTGAAGGATCAAGGACAACAAGCAAGGGCTTTATAAGCCACCTCTGTGGTATGAGGCCAGAAAGGACTTTTCCATCCCTGGTGTGAGTTGGAGCAGCCTCACAGAACAGTTTTCCTCCAGTTTTGTGCTCTCTGTAAGCAAGGCACAAGAATAGGAAGCTAATAAACAGCGAGTAGGACCAGATTGGAAGGGGACAAATGCCTGTGCCTGGCTAAAGCCAACCGCACCCATCCAAAATCTCTGCAGGCACCTCATTTCAGCTGGTGGTATCTCAGTGTACTGACATGTCTCCTCTCGCTCTCTCCTCTGAAATGCAGAGCTTGCATCTGTGTGGCAGGGCTGGAGGCTGGGTTTGCCCCAGGTAGGGTGCATGGGGATGGGGCTTGCCCTTGTCCAGCACCGACAGGGATGCATCCAGCACTGCTTCCCACACACCACCGGGAAAAGGCTCTCAGCTTGCAGAGCTGGCAGAAGTACCTTTAGCAAATCTTCAAAAGTTGGCAACAGCAAAATGGACTGTTAGCTAAGAGGTTTTCTCACAGCTATTCTTGCCCTGCTCTCCGTTAGTGATTAACACTCCTCCATCCTGGAGAAGGGTTAACAATTCCTTAGTACAGGTTGACATTTCCCAGTCTCCATAAGTTGCTCCATCTAGGCAGAATGCCACAAACAGTTAGATTTCCTCCCTTAAGTGACTTGTCACCGAAAGAGCAACTAGGGCAACAGGCAGTCAAGAGACTTACCACTTAGAGTTACCATGTCTTCCCTCCTATTTCTATATCTAAAGCCGTCCAGATCAATCTAGATCTCTCTGACTTGCTCTCTCCCTAGGTTTCCCATGATAGCCATCTCTATTGCTCTGCGAGTGTTTTCAGCCACAGGTAGCAAATAATAACTAAAAAATGTATTTCTACCCAGTACATCATATATTTATACTACCTACACAGGACATATTTTGCTTGTATTGAGTGATCTTGTTTGATGGCACACAATACCTGTTCTTTGCTGTGCTAAACTGTTGCTCTCGTGTACTGTATTACAGGAGAGCATGAAATGCTGAGTGCAGCGCAATGTTTTTCTAACACTTTCCCACTTCTTGGAAATAACCTGCAGGCAGTTACAAAGATGCTGACCTCAAGACTGTTTGATACACATATTTTAAAGTGACTTCATCAGAGTTTTTCATGTTTTATACTGCAGTAACTGAGGTCAAAAATAGGCCTTTGCTCTTCTGAGAGTGGAAGGATGCTCTGGAATCTCTCCATGTAGGAGAGAAGAGCATGAGGAGGAGCTGACATACAGCAGCTGTCCTCCCCCATGAGCAGCCAGACCAGTGCCTCCATGGAGCAGCAGGTTCAGCAAGTCAATGTTTTTACAGTGCTTGATGCACAAGCTAGCTACCACCTGAAAATCCCAGCACATCTCCAGGAGACTGAAGAAGAGCCTACCAGCACCCATTTCTGCAGTTTGGGCAATGTGACGCCTACCTTCGGGGGCACTCCTGCCTGGGCATCACGTAGCTTCGGCTCCACTTCGCTCGTTGCAGCAGCACCTCCCTGAGTCTGTGATTAATCAGTGAAGTCCATGCCCACTGTCTGGTGCTCTGCCTGGACATATCTCTTGATCTTTTCCAGGGAGAACAGTTTTTGAATTCTGCTGAACTCATATTCTGAGACGCTTCTGGGTTTTCTGGGTAATACTGCATTCCTGGAGTCTTTGAGAAGTATCACACTTGTGACTTATTTAATCGCAGAATCATCAAGGTTGGAAAAGACCTTGAAGATCATCTAGTCCAACCATTAACCTCACACTGACTGTTCTCAACTACACCATATCCCTAAGCGCTATGTCAACCCGATGTTTGGCACAGCAAAGAACCCTTTTAGGCACTGGAATGGGCTGCCCAGGGCAGTGGAGGAGTCCCCATCCCTGGAGGTGTTTAATCTGTATATTTGTATTTGTAGTAATATTATGTCAACTATTACTGTCATTCCAGATATACACAGTATTTTCATATCTGTACCCAGCTGCTACATCCCATCTGATGTTGCACCAGGATCTTTACCCTCTTTATTTTTCAGCTTTCTGTTTATTCCTTAGCACATTTTAGAGTACTGTAAAAAAATAAAATAAATGGAAGATAAGGTAGTTTTCAAGTATAGCAGATGACAGGAAGCAAATCCAATCTGATTTTTATTTAAATTTATTTTCTAAACAGGGTGTGAGAGGTTGCTGTTATTTAGAACATGGTGTTGGGGTTGTCCAGATTTCTGGTATAGACATTCATCCAGTTAAATTTATTTAATGTGCTAAATGAGCTTTTAACAGTGCTTTTTGATGTCATGTAGAATATCAGGAACACGTTTTAGAGCAACAACAATACATATTCTTCTTCTTTGTTATTTTTGTTATAAACTAAAAACCAAATCATGTTTGAAATATTTATTCTAACAGTTCTTCAGATCAGCTACAATGGCCGTTTAAAAAAAAAAGAAGAGATAACCATCTTCAGTCCTTCCAACCTATCTCAAGCGTTAGAAGAAATAAGGGACTAGCTGAGAATTGATCTGTAATTTCACTTATTTGCCTAAAATTTTCATGTACTTAAGCTGAAGTGACCTAGATATTAGTCCTAAATTCTTCTCCAATTTGCTTCTAGGGTTGAAAAATACCTGGAGAGTATACACAGAACACTAAACCCTACGGGTGTTTAAGACGACTTACACTGGATGGAAAAGCTTTAATCTTTCAGAATATGGAAGCCAAGATAGACATAGCAGAGAGAAGATAGATAGGCAAAATAAAAAAAAATTACACCAGGCAGTGCCCCAGGGTGCTGATTGAGTGTTTTTGCATTCCTTTGGAATTTTTTTCCTTTTTAAGTAAAAGGCTTTTTTTTCTAAATCCAAACAGGACAGTATTCGTTATAGGAGCTCATTTCAAGGAAAGGGAAAAAGCTGAGAAGAATGGAAAATCTTCAGTGACAGAAGTTGAGACACATAAAAACACGCAAGGGCTGTGAAATCCAATCATGCCTCACAGCCCCACAAAATCAGCTTCGCTTGCAGCTCCTCACACCATTGCTGCTTCCTGCTGTGGCTTTTGCAGCACGTAATGGTGGAGCAAGTACACCTAATTTGTGACTCTGCTTAGCGGTGAGCTCTGTGACAAATACAATATTGCCAGGATTTGCTAGTTCTGCTATACAAGTTGAAAGCTCAAACATGAATAAAAATGCCTATGGGGACGAGGAATGTGCAAAAGTGTGATGGGTGACCCAAACAAGGGAAAGGGAGGAAGAGGTACAAAAGGGCTGAGAGGGATGAGGAAACTGGGGGGTTGGTGTTTGTGTGAGTGCAAAGACATCCACTAGGTGTTGGAAAACATTGTTCCCAAATTTGGGAAAACCTAAATAGTGAGCATCAGGTTTAAACGAAGCATACAGATCAAGGGCTCAAAGCAATCAGCGGGACGTTTTCCATAAGCTCAAGAGGCAGCTGGACTGGGCTCATCATCTTAGTAAGTTCACGGTGCTGTACAGTAAGGTGCCTCATGCCTTACAGTATGCTGGAAGTCTCTTTTTTTTTCCTCCCATCCAGTATTTTATTGCAGTGAAAAAAGAATGTGATATGTCAGATATAATTGTACATTTCAACAGATATTTAGTGAATGGTGTAGATTATAGTACTATGTAATGGAGTATCCACAGAAGAGGGAAGCACTCACAAATATTATTCTTCAGTATCTATAAAAGTCTGTAATGTTTTAAGCTCACATAGTCTTCTGTACTGATTAATCCTTCAATACAAATTGGTGGATTATGCTGACAATTAGTTACTTCAACTCTGTTTTATTTCCTTCAATTTAGACAGTTAAATATAGATACAAAGTTAGATAATTACATTCCAACTGGGAGATGTATTATAAACAAATGAGATACAGTGTCTAAATTGATTAGTAAAACTGCATAAAGCTTTCTTTAAATGCAAAATATTTTTTTCATTACTGTGTAACTATTCATTAAACGCCATCTGTTAAGAGTCAAGATAATAAAATGTGAAAAAGTGTAGGATAACAACCAAAGTCAACTCATTTCAAAATAATTTTCTTGAAACTGTTCTCTGGAAATAAATACATTTTATTTGAGCCAGTGAAACTTGTCACACAAATCTGAGGGGGAGAGAGGATAATGTTTGCTGAGGGTTTTGTTGTGAAAACAAATACATTTCCATTTCCAAATACCATTTTCATGTTGGTTTTTGAGAATCAAACGTAACATTTTACCCCAACTCTCCTAGAGCATAGTGATATTTAAGCTTTTAGCAAGTTTATGGGAAAGCAAAACTCGCTGCTTCTTTTCTGTGTGAAAAATTTCCCAGAGTTTCAATGTCAATTATTTCTCATTCTAATTTAAAACATAAAATTAAATGGATTCAATACATTTGACTGCTTTTTCCATATGGAATAGGATCACAGTGAGGTTTGATGCTGCCATTAGAAATCCTCTCAGTAATTGAAGAGGTAGGAAAATGCAATGGTGCGCTGCTCATGCAGAAGAACTTGTATCTGTATGTTTGAACACCCTTTAAATAGCAGAATCCTTTGCGTAGGGGGCATGCATGCTCATCAGCTGCCACAGGGAAGCTGCAGCTGGGGGCACTGAAAGCTTCTTGCTCTGGTTATTCAGCAGAAATATCACAGAACTGGGAATGATCTGGATCCCCTGCCCCTTCCCGAGGCTCCAGTCACCTCCCCTCTGCTGATCTGGCATTCGTGTCAAGCAGTGCCACTTTCTTCAGGAAAGCCAGGAGTTTGGGACATGGTTAATCCAGCTGCATTTTTCAGCCTTCCTGCTGGTTAAGCAACAAGGGTTACCATACATAAATATTTTTTCAGAAATCTGGTATTATTCCCTACTGCCAATTAGGTTTAGCATAAGCATTTTTTCCCAGCTCTTTTCCACTCCATGGAAAAGCCTGATGTTTTTCTTCCAAAGCCCAGCTGAAAAGTCAGCAAGCTGAGTGATTTGCAGAATGGAAAGTTGAAAAAAAACATGGATACGACAAAACACTTGGTTTTAACTTTTTAAACAGAAGCAAAAGGTCTGGATATGCCCAAGTCAAAGCATTTAATTTGGATTCGTTAAACTAAATCAAAGGTCTGCATTGCAGTCTTGTTTGACACAAGATGCCCACAACATCTGAATGTTGTTTCTCCAGACTCATAATGGTTCACAGACACCAAGCTGATTTCACTGTTGTTACTCCTTTTCAGGTTCAGGAAATAAATGATATTAAAACTCAGTTTTGTAATGTTACTCTCCCAAGCAAGTTACAGTAGCCACAAGGAAAGGGTAGAGTCACAGGAAGGAGGTGAGTTGCTTTGCTCTGTTGGTAAGAGAAGAACTAGTGGTTTTTAAACTAGTCTGTTTGCCCAGCCCATATTACACTGGAGATGATATTGAGGGCTTCTACCTCATTTTGAACCATTTGCCATGCCTTCCTAAGCCTGTTTTATTCTACAGAACTGGAAAGCTTTCCTTACATGCCTGTATTGCACAAACCACTTGGCTGTGTTCTTATCCAAAATGCTCTTTGAAATACCACTGTTATTGAATTCTAATGGCAGTCTATGCCTACAGTTTATTAAATATTGAATGATTACCTCGGCTACAGAATATCTTGAGGCTGATAAACTTCAGATAAGAAGCTGAATAAGATACGTATTTATAATTAAAGTAACTAAATTAACTCTAAAGCTTGTAATATATCTTATCTAGTACAGTCTTCTTATTGCACTTAAAATCACAACTAGAACAACAAGGGCCACACAAATATAAAAATCTTTCTGTTAAAGAAATAACTGCTGTTTAGGAAGCTTGTTCATGTTTATGAGCAGAAACCAACTTTTAAAGAATTAGAGTACTACAGAAATCCATGACTCTATATAAATCAGGTTGTTGGGGCAATAAATAAACTAGAAAAGATGAGAACACAACTACTTCCTTTCTGAAATGTGGTAAGCCATATTACACAGAAGATGGTAGGAACAATGTGCTTTCCTTTGGGCATTTCTTAAGAATAACATATCAAACTCTTAATAGGGGTCTCAGCGTAGCCTTCAAATTTGGATTAGACTTTACTTTCATATTGCTGAATGCATTTACTCAGCTAAGATGTAGAACATCTTATCAAGTTTCATTTTTGCTCTCTTTTTGAGGCACATGGTTGATGACTGGTTGCTGCCCCAGCTCGAGAGGCATGAACTTCTCCCCTGCTCCAGACTCAATCCAAAGATCACCTCGGCTGAATAACCACATAGCAATTATTGTTTATTTGGCTAGCAAAGTTATACCAGGAAGAAACCATCATGTCCTACTCTGTGAGCTCATTTTCTGCAATCAGGTTAGCCTTGACTTGTGGCCTAATGTGGTTTAAAATAGGCAGGAAAGATTAAGATTAATCTCAGAGGGTTGTGATGATCCCATAGTCAGGGTGCTTTAATTATACTTTGTACAGGGTAGAGCATAGTAATGGGACACAATTTATTTTGAGCAGGTACAACATACACTGTGGATTACAAGGGCCCAAGAGATGTGAACTAAGACTCATAATCTCCCCCTGGAAAATGCAAAGGTGGAGAGATCCTTTAGGCTGGCAGACTCTCTGCTGAGAAAGATGTGTTGGAAGTTGGTGAAGGCTTTAAATCAGGGTTTGGTTGTCACTCAACTTTCATTTCAATCCCATCAAGAGACAATAGTGGTGCAGGAGTCCAGTGCAGAGGACAGTGTGGAAAGAGTGACAACCTGTTCATGTTTCAAGCTTTTACCTCCTCTACATACATGAGCGGATCTTTTGTATGGCTTCTACCTCATTTGCCTTTAAAGCAGATTAGTGTTATCTGCTATAGTTAGCTAGTTCCTGGTCAATCACATCATAGACTACGCAGTAGCAAAACATCTTTGCAGTTCCATGCAGAACTGATTACTTCATGTGCTGGTTTATCTACTTTAGGATGGCTGGGATCATCTATACCTTGGTGCTCTCATACCAGTAAAGGTCATGGGAGGTTCATCCTTGAGATCATTGGTACTCTATTGACTCTCAGATCTATCCAGACCTGCTATACTTTGTCTTTAGCAAGAAGCATAAATCGAGTGATTGTGATGATCAAACAGATCATACACTAGTGTATAAAAGACAGCATCACACCATGACATAAATCTGAAATGCAAACATCTCTTTTGTGGTTAACATGAATCACAGCTTTTCAGCCTTTTTTTTTCATGAATGATTGACTGGATGTGAACTAACTGTTGGTTTACTTTTTCATTTTATTTGGTATAAATATACCTAATGGCCATGCTTATAGTTTCATGACTTGATGCCTGGTCTGCCAGTTTGGGATGTACTCACAAGTAACCTTTCCCAAGTAATACAGGAAGGCAACTAAAACCAGTTATTTTTGCCTATTTAGGAAACTTTTCCCTGTTTTTTGAAAAGCTTAACAAGGGTTAATTAAAAACCCTCAGAGTCTTTCCACTAGTCTTTCCATAATTCTTTCTGCTATCTTCAGCAAGCTTAGGATCAGGCCTTAAATACTGTATGCCATAGAGATGGAAGTCTAAAGCAAATAATGAAAAGAGAAGTGACATGAATGAGAAATAATGCTGATTGTGGAAGAAAGAACGTTCTAAAATATCAAAACCCAGTAGACTTGTGTCCTGACACCTCCTACCCATGCTGCAAATAACAGCAAGACACATAAGTAATAGTCTTTTATCTAATCTTGCCAGAACTGCTTAAGAAATGTCTTTTTCGGGGATTAACTGTTCCTGAACAGTTTCTTCAGCATATTAGTTGAGAAAGCCTTTTTTCTTGTCATGTCTTTCTCACCTATGAGATTTTTCTTTGGAAAAAAACCAGCCTTAACCCAGAAACTGTAGTTTTTCAGAACCTATTAGAAAACACCACATTCTGCTTGTCCCTTTTATCTTGCTGTATTGAGAAAACAAGTAATGCTGCCACACTCATCTGGAAACTAAATGCTAACGGCTAACAGACTCAGCAAACTTGGAAGGAGTAGCTTTAGAGAAAACAGTACAAGGATACTGTTCCTGTTAAAAAAAATCCAACCAAACCCTTTCAACATATGTTCAGTAAATCACCGAAGGAGAACTTAATAATGAGGGCTATCTTTTAAAGAGTCATCCTCCGATAGAGACAGCAGCAGATAAATAGGGTGATTTCTGCAGCTGCAGAGCCTGGCTGCACTCAGGAGAGATCCCAAGTGATCCAAGTATGTGGTTAGAACATATTTTGCTAGCATGGCTGGAAGTCTGAGCAGATAATTGTTTTTGTAAGGTATGTCACAATTCCCAATTCCCACTTTTCAAAGCCCATACCCACCTATATCTACAGGTGCTCACATAAACCCCGTCCTTAGAATTCATGCTCCTTTAATATACATGCAGGCAAAATCCTTCTCTTGATTTGTCTTGGAGCTAATATGATACATCTGATCCAGGAGTTACTGAAATGATATATTCTATGTTATTCTGAAAATCAGATTATCAGAAAATGCCTCCTTGGCTTTCTATATGCAAACTATAACTTATTGCAATGGTGCAATAAAATAATTGAGGAAATGAGACATAGCACTATGTTACTAGAATCTCTTAGAAGATTTAAAGTTCTGTTTGGATAATGTATTGCCTCTTCAAATTTTTATTGCAGGTCCTGTGCTTTTTTCACCCATGTTATAATACAGCTTTCTCTGGTAAAAGTCATCTAACATAGAGCTTAATTAAGTTGTAGTAATACAAAATAATTTTTACTTAATAAAGTAAAAATACAAGTAATTGTATCCTTTGGTGGATAAGTGTAATATCCTGGAATATTCATGGATATTATCTGCATCTCTATCTGTATCTCTGTCTATCTATATATCTCTAGTAATTTACCAAGCAAGAAAGAAGAATTTACCAAGAAATTACAGAAACAAGGGTTGTTATCATGCTCAGGAAAGAAATAGTTATATTTCTATTAGGAAAGAGAGAAGTGTAAGAAGAATGAACAAGATTATAAATCTGGTTTTCTTGTTATCAGTTCAGGAATGGAAGACAGAAGCTATTTTTCTGCCTTCTTCATTGTGGGATTTCTGTGTATAACTGAGAGCAAGGTGAGGCCGTAATGAGCCTCCAGTCCCTTCTGGGACAGTAGAAGGACAGGGCTGCACTGACCTCAGCCCCTACCTACATGATCTGACCGAGGAAGAGGTAGTAAATGCTCGCTGCTACAGCCAGGGACACCATCCACACCAGAGTATCTTCAGACGGGTGGTTTACACACTGCTACATCCTCTTTGCCACTACAGACTGGACCATTTTATTTAATGCTGGAAAACCACGCAAACTCTTTGCTCAAATTCCATGTGGGTTAAACCCTCATGGGATCTCACTAAGGCAAAACAGCTTTTGAAGAACATACATGTGAAAATCAGAGCATTAGTCTGAGATACTGTCATTGCATGTTTGTGTTTGCAGTGCTATAAACTTGTGCCATCACTTTCATTACAGACCCATATTTTCAGTGATGTATGTCTTGTCAGAAAAAATTATTTTAAAGCTGAGATTTAGCAGTGCAGTCCTCATCCTGTGAAGCTTATAAAGAAAAAAAATCTCAAACCATACTTGAAAATAAAAATATTGATTTTAGCTGATTCATGACTTAGTGGATAAATATGAGCTTTTATCCTGCTTTGGGAACCCTGGGAATACATGGCTTGGATGTCCCTGCTGCTAAGGGAGATGGGCTGCCTCTAGAATTACCCTTTCAGTTCATTAGACCAAGCAAGCTGTTTGCTGATAATGCCCCAGAGTTTCCTTCAACATTGCTTTATCATCTCCTCCAGTTGCAAAGCCCATCAAGTCTTTTAAAGGCAGTTTTGCTTGCCCATAATATGGGTAAATTCTTGAGAATTTCTCTGGAAATTATACCAGGAACCCCATGGAATTAATAAGCAGAAATTTTCCAGCCTTTTGGAATCAAAGATTCAGATTTTCTGCCCTTTCAATCACCTTAGCATCTCTGAGCAATGCATAGGGAAATAATTCGTGCACATGTGAATAGAGATTGGTAACATACTCTCTAACTGATTTATATTAGATGCAACTAAGGAGACAGGCTGAGTGCCTGTAATGTGGCAACAGACTGCAAGCTGTGACATCTAGGATGGCTTCAGGCACGTTCTTTGCTCCTGGACTGCCCCACCGTGACAGTGTGGGCATGGGAGTTGCACCCAGAGCATTGACAAGGTGCCCTTCGTCATGGCAAGACCTCCCCAGGCCAAAGGCAACGGTTCAGCCAGCACCTAGAGTCCCTCCTGCACGGTGTTGAGTGAAGCTCTAAGAAAGGAGAGGATGCTTTATGAAATATATTTATGTATTTATAAAATATATAAAATTATGAACAACCCAGGGATGGAGGGTGGAGAAAAATGATCTGAAATATCACCCTTGCAAGAAAGGCATGCATGAGAAAGCTACCCTGCAGCATTTTCTGTGAGTATCTGTACACAAAGTGAAATAATATCATTCATTGTACATATTCCAATACAGCAGTTTACATACATGACACACACACAAACATGCTCACTTTTCCTCTCATAGTTCTTAAATTATTGAACAGAATTTAAATCAGTAGCTTAATTCCCTATCTACTAAGCAGACAGGTATTACTAAACATGATCTTCTGGCCTAACATGTGGATTAAGAGAACTAAAATGCATGTTGTATATAAAAATCAGGCCTTCCCGCAGTGCATGTGTAGCCTCCTCCCAGGACAGGCCCTTTTCTCTTTTGGCAGCCCAAAAGTCTGCTTTGGCAGGCAGCTGTTGACTGCCACTGAGCAAGGAGGACACAGGGTCATGAACAGAAGAAAAGGGCATGGCTGGAACAATAATATTTCAGGGATTTTTGGGTGTTATAGTGGTCTCCTTGAAACTGTAAGTGAGGCTTTTAGCTGGTCTTGATAGTAGGACCTTCAGTGCCAGTAGCCAGAGGAAAGACTTATACAACCTAAAGCACATGTTCCTCTCTCACCTCTTCCAGCATCTGTTCCACTTCTGGCCAAAGCTGCCTCAAAATCCATACCGCATGTGTCCACATATGTCTCTTTTATGGAGCACTCGAGTTCTCTTGGGCAACTCCTTTTGAGGTGTTTCCAAACATCACTGCGCATTGATGACCGCTGCCAAGTTCCTCCAGACCACAAGCATGGCCAGCAAGGTGGCTGTTACTCCAGGCATTTCAGACAAAATACCTTGCTGAGAAAATGCAGACAAGATTCAGTGCAGACATCCTCTTGTCTAAGAGACAGCATGCAGTTTGGTAGCTAGAACTGAAATGCTGTTTCCAAAGGTCTTTTATCTGAAAGGGGTCACTGACACTTGAATCTCTGCCCTGCCAATGTATGTTGGAGGTTTTCCTGAGGAGAAGACATGCAGTTTACACTAATTGGATTGAATTTTTTATTATCTGTGTGTCCTCTTCTACATAACTCATTGTAATGCTCTTTCTTTTCCTTAAGATAACACTGAAGAAAAGACAGACTGTCAGATGTTAAAAGGTCTGCTGAGAAAAAAATAAGGAAAGTATCAGAGTTCCAAGTTTGGGTGGCTTCCCTCCACTAACTTGAGAGAAAGGTTAGAAGCAAATAAATTCAAAATCCACCATGACATTACATAGCTGGTATCAAAAAGAGGGAGAAACCTATGTACAGAAAGGAGAAATTATAATAGCTGGAAATCCAAAACAGCAACACTGCTTGCAAATGAGGACATATTGCAGAGGATATGTATTAAGACAACTCAATTTCTCTGCATTTAGAGCCATTTTTGAAGACATTATTTGAGTTTAAAGAAAATTTACCTAGAAGGGAAAAAAAGCCTCAGCATCGTCTAGCTGCAGGGCTGCAGGGACACTTGCCAGTGTCTCCAGGCATGGAGACGCTCCTCCTGGCTGCAGTGCTTCCTTACCTCCCAGGGTCTGGAGGTAAAGGATGAAGAACTCCTTGAAGCTAGTTGAATTATACTGACTTAAAATAAAAAGAGAATAAACCTTTTGTTAGCAATAATTAAATTTTTTTCTTCTACATAAGAGAAAACATCAGCATTTTGTCAGGAAAGTAGAAACACATTTGAAGCTTTCTGTCCAAATCCTTAAGGGATTCAGCTTTCCCACAAATAACGAAAGTGGGGACTTTCTGTGATAATGTAATCCATCTAAAACTTGTGATGAAGAGTGGAAGATCCTCAACACTGTGAAAAGAAATCAGTCAGCAACTCCTTTAATTTTCTTTCTTTATAGCTACCAGATCAATGAGATACTCATGAATACAGAGGAAATTCTTACATGAATACTGCTAAAGCATTATCATTTCCAGAGCTTGCCAAGAAAACGCAGGTGTTCCTTGAGCCCTGAGTAATAACAACCCAGGGCTCCTGGGTCTGGATGACAGGTATTCATGACAAAAGGAAGTAATCTTTCTGCGTGGGAGATAATTACAGGAGATGTTTATTATACCTAGGGTTGATAAAAATCAAATAGTGATTAAGGACATAGACAAAACTTCATCACTTTCTTCTTTTTTGCCTTATAATTAGATTTTGTAGCTAGACTCTCAACTATCAGGTGAAATTTAATATAAGAAGAGTCAAAGATGTTCTAGAATATTATGATATAAAGGATATAACCGATCACTTCAGGGTCTCTGTCCTCACTTGCTCCTTCCACAAATCTTAAATCTTCTTGTGTAGTTCCTTTTTTCTTTTCTCATAGTTGCTCTGAACCTTTATCAGAAGAGTGTTTTAAAAAGACAAATGGATTAGCTAGTAGACATGGAAATAATCTATATGAATGTGGATTAAATTCACTTTTTCCATTGTAGGAAGGAACTCACTTGAGACGAGTCATGAGAAGCCTTGGTAAAAATAAACTGAAGCTGTCCCTGTTCGTTCACAGCTAATAATTGCACAGTACTACTGTGAACTGGGTAGTTTTCCAAATTGTTCCATCAGGAGCTTGCTGATATTGGACACCAGTTTGGCTCTGTTTCTCTGTATGAGTTTTACATAAGTCTTCTTTCATTATCAGTAACTCATATGGAGTACGCTGACTGGTAAGAACACAGGAGAAAGCAACCAATACTTGCTCTTTCATTGTCTGGGTTTATTTTACACATTTACTGCATTGAAAAAAACTTGAGATGACAAGGCAGAGACATAGTTGATCGAAAGGTTATGACTTTCAGAGGAGTTTTACCCACATGCTGTATGATAGTGGAAAGATGAGGCATGTTGTTAACCTATTGAACACAGACTGCGGTGGCAGCTAAGTGTCTTGGAAAAATATGAAACTCTGCATCAAAAATGGATGTCAATACTCTTTTGGTTGAGCAACTTAACAAAAGAAAGACTAATCCTGGTGGATTTTTCCCATGTTCATAGGAGAAGACAGCAGCATGGTGTTTTGGCTGTGCATACTCTGTAAGGTCCAGGTAGGTGTGTATGATGCCCTGTGTTTTGGTGGGAGCTTTCAAAATGGTTGTTGTTTTGAAATTAGTCACTTACTGAGCTCTCTCTTGGAAATGTAACTCCTGTTTCATCATGATTCATAATGTTAATCTAAGGAAAATTAACTAGTTTTTATAATTGTCTTGTTGCTTTGCTCTCATTCTTTCCTTCTGTAAGCCTCCTTCACTTCAAGACTAGCAGGAAAATAAATTTAATATATGAAATATATTAAATATTAAATATATGAATGCTTTGCCACTGATGTGACCAAGAGAGGTTTCAGACCATCTTTCATTTTCATGGCTGAGACCTAACTTATAAAGGCAGTGTGGATGGCTCAGTCCTCTGTCTTTGGGTCATGATGAGAAATGGATCAAAAGAAAAAAGGGTTTAAGACTCTTCATCAAGTGATTAATTTTTTCCTGAGGAACAGAGTAACCCTTCCAAAAAATGCTAATACATTAAAAGCTTTCTTCGTCATTAGGCAATTTTAAAGAGGTCTTTTAAAGTCTAAGATATTATTAATCAATCGATAACCGTATCTTTTATTAACTATGCACATAAATAATATCTAAGCTAAATGAAATTAAGCAAGATGAAATTAAAGAAAACTGTCTGATACAGTTACCCTATTTCTTAGTAGACACTAATCTCCAGGCAATTTAATGCTTGATCTGTAGCTTTCTGATCCATGCATCCACACACATTGTAGCATGTGTGTGCCCAACAGAAATGCAAAAGGATTTTACTTAATTTTTCAGGGATATCCCTGTCCAACTTAGTGTGCTATCAGCAGGTTTATTGCCTTGAATTTTCATTTTGCTTAAATCCATTTACAGTCCTGCAGAGTGTTCTGACTTCTTGACATGGGTGCCTCTGTGAGCTCCTGTAGGTCAGATACATCTCCTGCTGCTCTGGGCAGGCTGCAGCACCTGCATATGTCAGCTACAGCTACTCACTCACCAACTAATTTTGCATTTGTATTTTTTCTAGAACATGCTCTGCTCTAGACCTGAGGAGATCCATCACACGTGATTTGCAAAAAAGATGAATTTCTTGCTTGCTTCCAGCTGTAGAAAGAAACCAGTGGAACTACAGATGGAATATCTCAGGGGTAAAGTTCTGTTCAGTATCAACAGAGGATTGCAGAATCAGCTCTTTCAGCTTACAGTGATCCTAAAAATTTGATACAAGGCAAGAAATTTTTCAAACAGAGGTTGGTGATCATCTTTCTTGATTACAAAGAAGATGACAGTACAGCTACATTTGTAGCAATCTCTCACATGACAATCTGTCTAAGAACCTGCTGGTTGTGGTCAATGGTCAAATGATTGTTTTGAATTAGCACAAAACCCAAGTATGGTTACTATTCACCTCCTTTTTACCTTCCATTTTGCCTGTAAAATGTTGACTTAGGTTTACAGGTTCTAACTAAAAACACACTAATAACATTTTAGAACAAAAAGGCAAAACTGATAGCAAAGGGCATGCCATACCTCATTAATAGTGCTTCCCAAACTACGGGCCTGGAAATAACATTTCTATTTTGAAAAGGCTGCCCGGGCTTATTGAGGAGATTGCATAATTCCTTCATTACCATGGTAAGCCAGTTAAAGCAATAATTAAAATTAGAATTTCAAAGTCCTTAAAGTTAGTAGACCTGTAGAAAATCTTCCAGTGAAAAGAAGCCTTATAAAACATTATCAACATGTCACAAATCCAAAGGAATCACAAACCCAGAAGAGCTGTTACAGGGAAATAACTTAAGCCTTTAATAGACTGCTTTGCAATGAGTCTTTTAGTCTCTTAAAGACCTGTGAATTGAATGTTACCTTTCCCGAGCTGGAATGGCATTAATAAGCTTTCCAGTATATTTAAAACAGTTAAGCAATCAGGTAGAGAGTTTGGAGGTGAGAGATAATTAGTTGAGCTCCGAAGTCCACAATTCCAGCACAGTAAAGGGGGCAAAGCAAAGACAAGCTGTGTAAAAAATACATATGAACATGTAAATTAAAAATATTTTTGAACCCAAAGTCTTCTGCCCAGCCTGAGGCAAAGATTCAAATATTTTTTGTTAATAAAGCAGAGGTATTTGGTTGGATCATCCCCATATGTATAATAGCCTCCTCCCCTGCAGAGCTTATTAGAAAGAGCAGAAATCATACTCTGCTCAATAGAAAAACAAGATGCAGAAGTAATTTATTTCAATCACAAGATAACTCCTTTAATAACAGACATTTAATCCAAAGAAGTGAATAGATATGAATAACCATGTAAAACTGCTATAGTATAAGCAATTATAAAAAATAAAATACCTAGATAATTGCTAAGTGGAAGTTTATGAGAGTGCATGCTTATGTATGACTTTTTATATAGAAACAGGCACTGCCATCTACGTATCCTTTTAAAAGCCTTCTGTTGCAAGCCTCTATTTTCGTCTTTGCTGAGAGAGAAGGAGCCAGCCCAGTTTAAAACAAGGAGGAAAGAGGAAATTGAAATACTGCACATGTGAAAAAGAGCAAGTGTGACAAAAGTGATTTCTGCTCTGACATTTTGAAGAACTAAAGGGTAAAGAGAACAAATTCTGCCTAGAAGAGTGTGGATGTGACAGATGTCACTTGGTTATCAGAACATGGCACCCATATAAAATGTAGTATCTAGCAAATTCAGTCCTGCCTTTCCTCCACAAAAATTGGGAATTAATTTGGTTTACTTGTCTTCAGACACCCAAGAATATTTTTGGTCTTGTTATTAGTGGATATGGGTCTCTAAAGCTTTTCTAGTACTTGTGAAGTCACCTGCACAAGCTCAAACTTCTCAGGGCAAAGCTTTCCTCCCACATATATGTAGATGTAGCTAAAATGAAGTGCCTTCGGATTTGTTGGAGACCTCTAGCACTCCTACTGCAAATTAACCACACAGCAAGATGATCACGAGTCTCTAAAGATAATGAACAAAGACACAGAAAGGCACGGCTTGTGCCTTAAACAGTCATGAAGAAAAAAACCATCCTTGTTAGCCATAAACCTGTGATGGACCTCTGCCAGCAATGAGTCCAAAATGCAGCCCTGCCTGATCTCAGGTTGCTACATCAATTCACACAGCACTTCTGCTTTTCTGAGGGACTGTGCCACATCCTCACGGCAAGCTTGGAAAAGGAAAGGACATCACCATCAGCTGTGACAGCTGAGCTCTTGTCAAGACAGTCTCAATATTTGATAGAGTTCTTAGTATATGTCCTCATGGGAGAGGCACTCATGGGTACTCACAGATCCCCTTTCACATGCACATCATCTTGCTCTCATCCTTATGACAACATTGACAGGAAAACATAAGAGTAACTCAGAGCAATAATAACAGTTTTTTAAATTCAGGTGATATTTGACTGGCATGTTTTCATGTGAATGACATCATAATAGCTATGCAGCTTGCAAAGAATGATGGCATCAGCTAAGTAGACTTTCAAACGCATGCATCCCCTTTTCCCAATTTTCCAAAGGCAGTTCTCATTCAGCTGGTGCAAGTAGCAAACTAGATAATGTTTCAACAGTTCCTGGAGGCTAGAAATCAGCCTTTCTAGAAATACCTTCTAAGGTTCGGGTCAGAAAGTGTGTTGGGGTGTGCTGAGTAATTCTAACCTCTGAGCTGATGGAAAAATTTACTTCCTCTCTCCAAAAGTACTGATATTATTCTAAAGGCTTCAATAATATGGATATATTAATTTAATTTTAATTTTAAAAGGGTTTTCTTTTGTTTGTTTGATTTGAGTTTTTCAAAATCTCTCAAACAGAATTATGTTAATTTTCAGATTAGATATTCTTTTATTCATTTGCATGAAAGAAAAAGGTGAGAAGAAAAACCAAGTTGAGAAAGAAAAAAAAAAATCAGAAAACTAAAAGTTTCTTACGTCTTCTGAAAAATTAAAATATAACTAATTATTCTTTGCTAATAAATATATTTTTTGTGAGAAATGGTAGTGCACTTAAAATTTATCAACCAGTCTTTTCCTTAGGCGTTCCATGTTGTCTTTATAGATAAACCAAATAAAACAGGTACATCCATGCACTCTCTCCTTTAAATGAATACTATTCTAATATAGCTGAACGTGAAGATGAAGTGTGACTCAATATCAATATATGGAGTGATTCCAAAATATAAATTGTGAACCAAACCCCATGCTGGAATATGTCATTTAACATCTTTTGTAGGAATAACACAGGGAGACCAAGTTACTCTCCTACTCGCACCAAGTGACTGAGCTTGCTCATCCACTAATTGGTCCCCAGGAAGAAATCTCTCACCTGGTTCAGAAGCAGCCCAGGGAAAGGGAGAGCTGTGCCTTCCACCTAGACACAAATCCACCCACAGAAGTCCCTGACTCAAAGGTTCACATGGCTTGCTGCTGCTGCTGGCTTGATTTGATTTCCTTAGCTGCCCTAAGAGCCCTTAAAAATCCATCCAGCAGGCAGAAGTGCCAGGAGCATCAGCCATGTGCCTCAGGACCTGATGTTTCTTTAATTCCATGAAGCAAACTAACAGTGACAACCTGAGCATGAATAATTCACCAGGAGGGCTCCGGTGAGCAGCGTTGCTGTAGCTGTTGTGGCACTTGCAGCACAAGGGCTGCATGGCGAGGCAGCAGAGGGTTTTTCTCCTCAGTTCCCCAAAGCAGTGGCCCATGAGAAACCATCTGGCTGGCCAGTAACCCCCACTTAGTTCCAGTGCACCATCCAGGATTCACTGTGTGCAACACACGGTACCTGCTGGAGAGCAAGGAACCAGACAAGAAGCCGCTGTGTGATTATAGTTGTTTGGGTCTAGGAAGAGTGGGAGCAGAAGTAAAATAAATTTTGGTCAGTGAAGGTGACAGAGAAGGTGTAGCAGCTACCTCTGCACCATGAGATCCTGCCAGGCAGGGCCTGAGAGGGACGGAGCTGCGACTTCCCTCTCCACCAAGCAACCTTGCCAAGATTTTGCATGGTACTGGGCTGAAGACAGACCAAAGTCAGCTCACGCAAGTGCTTAAAGAGTTTCCTTGCTGTGCCTTCTCGAGCCTCCATCCTGGCACGGCAACCAAAGGCTTGGATCACTTGCCACGCAGTGAATCAAAAGTTATGATTTTGCAGACATAGAGGAGAAAGTGTTCACTGCTTCTGACGTTGTTAATGGAGCAATGAGCTACCACAGCCAGCTGCCTCGTTAGGTCTGTCTACCACCCTGACAAAGTATGTAGACATTACACAAGTCATTACTCATGATATACATGTATGGTGAAACTCTGATGGCTGGAGTCAGTGAGACTTTACTATCGATCCAGCAGAATGATGATTTCATGAGCCATTATCTTACTCACATAAAAGAGGATAACACTTTGTTTTTTCCACTGTGACACTTGACCTTCAAATAATCAGACCAAAGATACCGCTGTTAATAAAATTTAATTTGATTGACAATAAAGTGAAACGACCCGATTCTACAATTCATGAATGTATTACAAACTCTACAAACAGCTGTGAAGCAAAAAGTAAAGGCTGATGGAAGCAAGAGGAAATACCCATGGGCTGTCTGCAGGCACACTGGCTTCCCAGGGGAAATTGGTTGTCTTTGAACTGGCTGAGACACAGATAAAGGAGAAACCATCTCTTCCATGTGTCAATACTCCTGTTATTAAAGTCCTGCAAAATTTGTACACTGCTGATCAAAGGAGGAAGGTGAGACAATAGGAGAAAGAAACTGCAGTGAAAGCATGAAACTGAGATTTCCCAATTTTGACAGAGAAAATGGAGAGCAAGAAACCTCAGTACAAAGGAAATGCATCAGATCTCAAATGCATTTTCAGGATAGATTTTCAAGTAGTTTTCTCAGTGTTGTAAAGCCTTAAACATTAGTTTCCTGTGAAATGAGTGTCTTAGATGTTTTAGTTAGGTCATCAGAATAGCCTCCTATCTAGGATATTTAGGACATAACTGAAAATTTCATTTATCCCAAGTAGCTATTTCATCGTCTCAGTGGGACAATGTGCCAAGAAAATTTTTCCTTTCACGAACACCCCAGCAAAGACAAATCTTCCATCATGTGTCGTGGACTTTTTGAAATTGAAAGACCAGCCCTAAATATTGAAGATTTAATCAGCTTCATGCCTTTGTCCATTGCCAAATATAGACAAAAATGTAATAAAAATTACTACAGGGAGAGTAATAAATTAATCTCTTATCTAGAGGAGTTTCACATTGTTGCAATATCCCTTCTGTTGGGTGCAATACATATCTCCATCAGGGTAGACTGGTATGCATGTGGTATGTAGGCCACAAATTCATTAGCTATAGGCCGTCCTAAAAAAAATGGCAAGAGATTTCAGTGATCCTTCTAGAAGTGGTCATTTGTGGATAAAATTCATCATTTGATTAAGATAAGGCCTTTAAGATAAAGATCAGGGCCTTATTGTGTACAAACACCTTGCCTTTGTCCCCATGAGTTTATGGGACAAAGCAGATGGAAGAGGTTTGGTGAACTGATGTCCCTGTGGTCACATAGGACTCAGATCTCTTGGTTACCAACTCTATCTGCTTGGCCATGCTGCTTCACAGGGTCACCTCTGCATTTAATATTTATAAAGTACAATAGATGTTCTGTGGTTTTGTGTGCTTGATAATGGAGCAAATGCCAAACGACTACCGATCTTCTAAACCCAGACCTAGTGCTGTCAGACTTCACTGGTGAGAACTGATATTTATTAGTAACGCTTATTGCTAATTCATAATGTAGTCTGTCATTGAAATATTACAAACCAAACTTGTAGTGCCTGCCATTAGGGACTCACAGGCAACACATTAATTTCCTCTACAGTGATAAAATATGCACAGCATATTCTTTCCTCCTGATTTGTATAAAATGAAGCTATTTGATGGGTCCATCATGCTCCCTTAGGTATGCATGATAAATAAATCCAGAAGCATTCAGTAAATATCCTCAGCTGCAGAGATTACCAACAGGGGAATCAATTACGTAAATTACTTGGGCCTTTAGTTAGACATACATACTGAGACTCAAATCAGTCACCATGAGAAAACTTCAGCTTTGTCCTGAAATCTAGAAAGCTTTTTCACTTGATTGTAGATTTAAGCCCTTTTTAGCTGCTACATTTTTCCTGTAAACACTGGGAGTTTAGCCTTACTGATAACAATGTTTTCTTTACCTGAAAAACTTGTACAGCACAAAATAGCTTGATAGGAGAATAGAATAGAATAGAATAGAATAGAATAGAATAGAATAGAATAGAATAGAATAGAATAGAATAGAATAGAATAGAATAGGGCAAAGCAACCAGTAAACTATGAAGCATAGACTAGGAGTGTTTCATTCAATTAGGCCAACAATTATTGAAGTGCATGCCAAACTTTCTGCTTTAATTTAGCTTTCCCATACTGATAGGAACAGTAGTAATGCTTACCGAACTCTGGAAGAAAAAGGGCTGGGTGAAAGGAGGGGAGATTTCAGGTCTTGGAAGAAGGAGCTCAGAGATCATGCAGAGGATACAGTGGGTCTCCTCTTGACCGTCCTGCAGCTATCCACTCCTGTACGCTTCTTCACTCCCCTGTAAAGAGTAGAGCCCACCCATAGTCCTGCTGGCCTCTCCTGTCCTTCAAGGTATTTCCACCATTACGCTTTGTTCACTGTTTCCTCCACAACACCAGCTCCACATTTACCCCCTCAGGACATGTCCACTACAGTGTCTATCCCATGCCATCCCCAAATATGACCTTTCGTATTCCATCACTTCTTCACTGAACCATCTTCTGCCTCCTATTATCTCACACCAATCCATCACTTTGGGAAAATCCTCCTTTCCTGACTGTAATCCCTAGTCCTTTATCTCCAGATGCAAACTTCGTCCTTCCCTATCCATCCAGGCTTGACACTGATGCCAACCCCCCTGTCACACCAGGAAATTACTCAGGAGCAGAGTTTTTGAGCCCAGGAGGCAGCACAGCTCACCAAAGGGTAAACAGCACACTGCTTCAGGAAACTGTCCTGATAAACCCATAGCCTCCTGTGTTGTAAGGCAAGATAAATGACTAAATTACCCAGTGCCTGGGCTGCTGGTCCTTGAATGATTTCTGCAGCTGGGGGCCCTGCAGGATTGATTTAAGCCAAGCAGGAGGCTGAGTGTGTGGAGGAGGAGTTAGGTATCACCTTGACACCAAGCAGGCATGAGATTTTCCTCTACCACTGTCACAGAGTACCTGCCTCCTGTATGTCACCAGGTTTTCCCCTCCTTTTTCCCTGTCCTTCCTAGTCTGCCAGCAAGTTTTGCCACGTTTTTCTCCTCAGTGCCTCCCAACTCATACGGCTTCTTCCTGGGGACCTGCAGCTCTCCTTGCTTGCTGAGCTTGAAGTTGGCATCATACTAGGTCCTGTAACATGGACACCCTGCTCAGGCTGCTGATGCTGGGACACTTTTCTCAGCCAGGGATGTTGCTTCCTACCCAAGAAGGAAACTTTCAGAGGTTCTGGTGTCTCACAGCAGGAGCAAGATCTGCATCTTCTCTCATCTCCTTAGCCTACCTCCCCTAAGTGGGTAAAGACCCCTCTCATTTAAAGAAGGGGTCACCTTTAAGCTTTTCTCATGTGGCTTTGTATCACTTCCTCAGGAAAAGACCAGATACTGAAGTCCTGCTCCTCATCCACCCAGCACGAGGACATATACTTGTGTTCTGGAGACAGGCAGCTCTCAGGGTTCACGGACAGGCCTGGGTTCTGCACCCTGAGTCACTCCTCCTCTGTTGAGTGTGTGCATGGAGGCTCTGTGCACCCACCTAAACTGTCCTGGGGACTCCCAGATGTATTTGATGACAGTCTTCTGTCTCTATTAGACCTTTAAAGCCTGGCTTAAGAAAATGAAATAAAATAAAAGTGGAAGAGAAGGGCCCTTCCTACAACACACGAAGTTCTGACACCGTGCACAGTGGCAGCTCTGCTAGTGAGAGGATGAACCCGAGTGTCTGCAGTGAAGAGCTGCTGTAAATCGAGCACGCACAGCTCTGGCATGGGCTGCGAGCACAGAGGAAAAATCCGCCTAAGCATCTAGCTCTCGCACACGTGCAGAGGCACTTACTAAGCCACAATAACTGTGCTGCAGGGTATCTTTTGCCTTCTTATTGTGCAGGGATTAAGGCTTGGCTGCCTTGATGAGAAAGCTGTCCCAATTGCTCGCAAAGTCTCAGCATTCCCAGTCAAAACTGTTTTAAAGAGACAGGAAAGGCAATCAGAAAACAGTTCCCACTCTATCCTTTAAAACAAATTCAATTTTAACACCTAATTATGTGCAATATAGACTCATTCCTTTGCCAAGCTGCTTCTCGGTTTTGATCTCACAGGGTGCTTACCCTCACAGGGAGGGAGGCTTTGATTAGGAAGAAGCAAAGGGTGTTGAAGGGGAGAAAACATGACTGAATAGCAAGACCAGCAGCACATTGCCGTCTCTGCCACTCACCTGCTCTATGACCTTGGGCATGTGACAGTGGCTTTTGGGGCTTTAGTTTCCCTGCTTTTAAAGGAGGACGGGAGGCAATCATTCTCCTCCTACGCATCGTGCTTGGAGACACAGGACTGCAAAGTGCTAAACAAGAGCAGTAAAACCATTCTGGTAGCCTAATGACAGCTCCAGAGAAGTAGCAGAATACATCAAATTTTCCCCATCTTTTTGAGCACAGCTAATGAAGAGAAAAGAAAGCCCCTGCCCTGGCTGTGAGAAAGCAGCAACTGTGAAAGTGATGCACTGAAATGTAGGAAACACACTGGAGTGCAGGAATTCGGTTACATGGCTGTTTGCAAATTAATGGCTAAATCAATTAAATGAAAGCATGGGATTTCTCTTGAGGAAAGTCTAGTCACAATCGCAAGGAGAAGGGGAGGGGTTGTGGAGTGAGGATGACATAATCACGTTTGCGAATCACCATCACTGTGCATGCTTTAATCCATTAATGGGGTTTTTATCTGTGATCATAAAAAGCAGGTTACATTCAGCCTGGAAGGGAGTGAGGGTTGGAGGAGAGGGGAGGGGAGAGAAAGAGCAAGAGAGAGAGAGAGAGACAGAAAGCAAGAGAGAAAGAGAGCACAATTCAGTCGGTGAATTGCTTGCAAGCTTTGGGCTGATAATTAGGGATCTCAGGAGAGCAATTTCTCAGAATAACCTGCTCTCCTTCGAATGGACCAAGTGGAGACAGTGGTTCAGTCCTGCTGATATTTTTTAAGCCCTCCTCGCAGTTTGATGGGCATTCCCAGTGCTTTTGTGCACGTCTCGGAAAGCGTTGACGTGGAAAGGAGCAGCGAGGAGGGGGAGGTTGGAGAAAAAACCGGCAGTTCTTCTAAAAATACGGAGGGCATGCAAGAGTGCGAGCAGGCTGGGGAGGAGGGCGAGGTGAGCACGCCTCACACCATGTTCCCCGGGTGCCATCACGGTGCAGTTTCGGAGATGTCCCTCCTGTGACTGGACGCACCATGAGCATCTGGGAGGTGATCCTGGCTTTCGTGGTGGTGGTGCTGATGCTTGTGGCCCTGCTGGCCAACGTGCTGGTGCTGATGTGCTTCCTGTACAGCGCTGACATCCGCAAGCAGGTCCCGGGATTGTTCATCCTCAACCTCACCTTCTGCAACCTGTTGATGACTGTTTCGAACATGCCCCTGACCTTGGCTGGGATCATTTACAAGAGTCAACCAGGAGGAGATCAGATCTGCCACATTGTGGGCTTCCTGGAGACTTTTCTCACCACGAACTCCATGTTGAGCATGGCAGCTTTGAGCATTGACAGGTGGATTGCTGTCGTCTTCCCTCTAAGTTATCACTCCAAAATGAGGTACAGAGATGCTGCTCTTATACTGAGCTACACGTGGTTACACTCGGTGTCGTTCCCGATAGTGGCAGCTTCTCTCTCTTGGGTGGGTTTCCATCACCTCTATGCCTCCTGCACCCTGTACAACAAGAGACCAGAGGATAGGACACAGTTTGTGATTTTCACTGGGGTCTTTCACACCCTCAGCTTCCTCCTCTCCCTTATAGTCCTGTGTTTCACATATCTAAAAGTGCTGAAGGTGGCACGGTTTCACTGTAAGAGGATTGACGTGATCACTATGCAGACCCTGGTGCTGCTTGTGGACATCCATCCCAGGTAAGGTGCCTGTGTGTTCAGCAAGTGAGATACTCACTGCAGGGGAAGCCAGGATGGGGTTCAGTGTTATGTTAAATACGGTCTGATCTGTATCACAACAGGGGATGGGGAGGGGGATAAAACAAGCATCCTTCTTGCCAGTTTCTGTTCTCTTGCCAGTTTCTGTTCTGCATGTTTCTTTTTACTTGTGTTTATTTTTCTGGTTGCAGAAACAACTCTTTCTTCTCATACTTAATGTCTTGTTTTGGGAGGGAGAGCAAAGAAACAGGCAGTTTTGGCTGAGCATGCACTTCCCTTTGAGATAGTGATCAGATCACTGCCCTTTGTCTCCGAAGATGGATTTAGCAGTCGATAGATTTACATTTTTTGACACTGTCAGCCCAAAATGTTGCTGGATCCCTTAGAGGGAGCAGGCTGAGGCTGCACATGTCCCTTCAGTCGGAGTTCAGAAGTGAAGCTGGGTGCTGCGTGCCACTCCTTCACTCAGCAGTTTCCCTATTCCTGTGCTCTCTATAACTTTATCTTTCCTGAAGGCAGAATTGCAAGGGAATAACATCTGCAGAATGCATACACTTGAGTGCCTATGCTTAAATCTAAGTGAGAGAGACATCAGTAGCAATGTTAATATGACAAGCCAGGGATGTATAAAGTTCATTTCAAATGAGTCTTTAAGTACAAGAGGAGAAAAGTCTCTGGGGACTGGGGGGATAATGGGCTTGAAGGCAAGCACCAAACAGGTATGAATGTGTGCTGGGATGTTCTGCAAGAGAGTCACATCAGGGATTATGCACAAACTATAAATCTTGCATGAATAGGCTATGTCTGGATCTGTAAGGGATGCAGATTTGGCCAGAGGAGGGAGGGTGGGAGAGACAGCTTTCCTTGGGACAGTAAGGGGATCATAGTGGCAAAGCTGAAGGAGAGAAAACCTTGCTGAATGGAAGTCCAAGGGTGGTGCTGGGCAAGCAGCGATCCTGGCGAGGAGCTGGGGAAGGTGCCCGGTGCACGGGGGAGGAGGATGTCAGTGTGTGCTGTGAGTACATGATGGCTCTGCCCACAAGAACTGAGAGGAGGAAACAGAGAGGACCAAAACAGGCACAGCTGGAAGGACGTGGGATCAGGCTGGTGAGAAGCGAGCAGCAGGACAAGCCAGAGTGATCTGCTCAGGAAACAGGGATTTGGGAAATGAACCTGCACAGCTGTGGCAGGACAGAGCAGGACAGGGTAGCCGATGGATCAGTGAGTCCTGGCTGAGGGCTGAGAAGCTCTGATGAGCTGGGGTGGAGGGGGCTGAGACCCAGCTATGACTGGGACGGGACAGCAGAGTCAACGGGTGACCTCTGCAAAGGCATAATCAAAGGCACTGGTCACAGTGTGGAAAGAAATCAGCCTGGTTTGCTCAGAGGCTGTCTTAGGGCTTAGTGTGGATGGAGTGGGTGATTAGAAAGGGAAGGGTCTGATGTGTTTGCCTGGAAAAAAGGGGTGAAATGGTCTGGCTAAGTCGGGTGACAGAGCAGCTGTGAGGGATGCGTGTGCTGCTTGGGAGACAGTCAGAGACAGGATCTTAAGGTTTAGACTGTCTCTGTCAGAGACTGAAGGGAAATGTCTTTCAGAAAAATGCTGGCAGCTGGCAGTGCAGGAAGGTATCTGATATGGGGGAAAAAAGTCTGCCTGGAAGAAAGTAAACCTGAGAGCAGTTGAAGAGGGCAGTCCCATGCCAGACATCCCACCTGATCCCCCTTGCTGTCCTTTGCAAGCTGGAAGCAGATACCAGCTCTCTCCATTTGCAGCCAGCCAGGATCAGAGCTGCAGGAATGAAAGCACATGTGGCTGTCCTCAAAAAAAGGTCATATTTTGGGGATTCCTAAGCCTAAGGCAAATAAGTCTGAAAGGATCAGGGAAGGACAGCACACTGTTAGAGGAACAGAAAAATTTGCTCAAAATTCTCCAGTTAAGCTGTTTGATCTGTCTCTTGACCAAGAATGCAGAGCAGAACTTTGGGCAAGTCCTGTTACTGTTCTTGAGAAACACGTGTAAATCTTTCCTTATCCACCAAGTCACACAGAGGAAAAAACACCCTTCTGCCCTATGTGCTGTCTGGTTGCTAAACTGTGCCTTGACTGGTCTTAGCTCCTGCACACACTATGAGTTGTGGTGGTCACTCCTGGGACAGTGCCATAAACACACTGGGACTATTTGAAATAGCAATCATTATGCCTAATGCTTAAAGTATGCCTGGACTGCACAGCGAAGTTTAGAAAAAGGGCAAAGATCTCAATGGTATTTCTCCTCCTCTGCATTTTTTCTGGTCTAGTTGAGGGTGCTCGTGCATTTTGCAATCATCTCACCAAGGGGTGGATTCAATGGGGTTGTGGGAATGATAGCTCCTTTCTTCAGAGGGGACAGAGTTGTACAGGCAATTTGCTGTGAGTAACCTGTATTACTAACTCTTAAATCTCTCTTGCACCGGCTTATTCTAGTGCCTCTCGCTAAGAAAGGAGAGTTTTAGCTTCTTTTCTAGATTATGGGAATGGTGGCTAATTTGACCTATGGCGGTGCTGCTTTAACTGGTGACAGCTACCGCTGCTGAAAGGGTCAGACCTTGGGTTGCTTTCCCTGCTGTGAGAGCTGCACGAAGGCTGCAGGTCTCCTGGAGCAGTCAGTGATGTTCATAAAGCTCTGACATAACAAAAGCATCATTTGAATTATGTAAGTGGTATATATACAGGCAATTTCAGTGTTTACTATGGCACCTAATAACACAGACATGGATGCTGGGAGAAGGCACATGAGAGAACAAAGTTTGCAATCCCACCTTAGACTGCCCTGACTTTTCTGGCTTTTTGTACAGTCTAGTTTCAACACCGAGAAATGTGTACAGACAATTTGCTGCTTCCTATGACTCAGAATCTACCCGCAAGGGGGTCTAGCGACAGGCATTATGACAGATGGCTTTATTACCTGTGACTTGGAAAGACACGAGTGATCTTCTGAAGATCATTCAAGACGAGTACAAAGAAAACCTCTAAATACCACACAAAATCGTGTGAGTGTTTAGGGCACATGTCCTTTCAAGTTAGCTTAGGCATTTTTACTGGATAATGCTTTTTCTTGACTTTGTGCTTAAGACCAAGGTATCTTTGGTATTGTGGGAGATTTGGGCAAGACTTCACTTAAGTGCTTAACCCATGTGTTTCTTCACCCAGATTATCTATACTATTTTTTTGGTGTATCCAGCTTTACAGATCTTTAGGTCCAGTATCTCATAAACTTTGTTTAAAATACCAAACCTTCAAAGGGATATATCTCAGATTTTCCAGGATATTAAAATCTTTAAATGAAAGCTTAGACAATAATCCAATTCTATTACTAGTGTCACTACTGGAATTTTCGTATATGTTCTTATCTTAGTGCATAAAAGTGTGTGCAAAAGCAAAATACTCATCTGTGTACACTGTCTATAGGAAGGAATGAGATAAAATACCTTCCTCTGTAATGTGGTAATTATTAGCTACATCTGGAAAGACTGAAAAAAAGAAATTGGTTGAAGTCTATCAGGACTTCCCAAGCAATGTCTGAGCTCCAGGAGTCAAAGACAGCTTTGTATGTGCCAGTAGGAAAAAGATGTAACTGGGGAAACTGTTAGAGACAAAAAATACGCAACCTTCTACACCCTAACGGCACCCTAATTGAACCTACCCTGGAGATTTCTTTTCCTATATTGCTGTGTGCCTGGGATATGATGAATTTAATAACACAGGTCTTAAGCAAAGCTGTCAAACCTCTAAGATCATCTGTCTGCACCTAAAAATACTTCAAGTTCTCCAGCTCTTGCAGAACTGAAAGCACATAGGTTGCCTTGAAAAGGTGGATTTTTTTCCTTCTCAGCTGTCATTTCTAGCTGCAAATAACTCAGACATAGAACATGTAACACTTTTAGATGTGGTTTAATTCTACTTAGGCATATTCTTTAAGAGCAAGACATTGTTATTTCAAGGGGAACAAACTTTTCCTCCAGTATTTATTTCATTTTGTAGATCATGATAGCTGCTCTTGGGACTGGCAGTGTAAGAACATATGTAAAATGAAACAAAAGAAACACATTTTCTTTTACACAGCCAAAAGGTAAAACATTAGAACTCACTGCCACAGAGGTCACCAAAGCACACTGAGATCCTCAGGACATAACATGCATTTAGATGATGGACAAACATTTGCAGGTACAGCAAATAATGTAAGTGTAAGGCTATGGCCATAAACCTCACAGCTATTAATGTATGTGAGTGTGGAACCTAACAGTGAGTCATCAATTACAAATTTACAATAAAAAAGGAGAGACCAGTGCCAAGCAGTTACAAAATGCAGCACATGGGCCAGTGTTTGCCCGAGACATGATCGCATTACTGTGAGGCCTGTGCGATGAGTCAGCACGTAGCAGCGCTGCTATGTGCGTAGAGAGGGGTTTCAGGACTGCAGTTGGGCTTTGGTTTTCCCTTTCCCAAAGGGATTTGCTCAGGTACAGATGAGCCTGGTTCTCTGAGAGATACAACCAGTACTGTCTAGCCAACCTACCTGCCTGGAGAAGACAGTAACTCATCCACTTCCCTCGAAATGCACAGCCCGCACAGGAGTTACACAAGCTGGTAGAGAAGGAGGATGGGTTTTCACGTTATCACTCTTTTGGCAAGCAGAGGTGCTGATTTCAAAGGAGATTTCCTGCAGTGGAAGTGTGGTCTCAGGCCCGTGCTCCCATCACCTTGCTGGCACACCAAGGCTCTCAGCAGCTCTCTGGTGACCTGGTGAGACCTCCACCGGGAAAATGAAAGGAGAAGCTCTTGTCCTAAAATGTCACAGATAGGAAAAAACCCCAGGGTGTCACTAATTTGTAACTGTTTAGTTGGGAACAAGGCTGGTTTGAGGTGAGGAGTCAGAATATCACAGCACTGTGGATTTATTGTACAATTCTTGACTTTGCAGAGCGTTCAGCACGGCAGCCATGCACAGCTGCAGAGGCTGCCAAAAGATTTACAGCCACATGGTTGACAGCTATGGGATACAGTGATTGCTCCAACGTTGGGCTGAATGTTTTTCTTGTTATGATTTTATTGTGTCTTACTGCTTATCTTGCTGGGAAGTTTCTCCTATCTAAGGTAGTGGTGTTGTAATTGCTGTTTCTAGGGAAGTAGCATCCTGCCTACCCCACTCTGGATATTTTCCAAATCTCTGAATATTATGAGGCAAACTCTGGCCTGCAAATACAGCTTACAGTAATTCAGAAAGGAGCTGCAACTGAATTCAAGGCTGAATTCCACCAATTTGACTATATATAAATTGATATAATGAGGGTGTGTGCATATAAATATACAATCATGTATTTCTCAGTAATTGTTTTTGGAGGGTAAGATGATCATATAATGCATTAATACTTGGTATTGTCCCATAAAAATACAGTGCACCTGGTATTGGCTTATGTGAATACAGCACTTACTGGAACGATTGATTTCCATCATTCCATAAGTAAAGCCATTAAAATCTGCTACCTGATATTATGATTCATGTTCTTGTTTGTGTTGAATGTCACACAGTGTAAGAGAGCGTTGTCTAGAAGAACAAAAGAGACGGAGGCAGCGAGCAACAAAGAAAATAAGTACCTTTATTGGTACTTTTATACTTTGTTTTGCACCTTATGTAATTACAAGGTAAGTGTGAACCTACACAGTGGAAAAGACTACTGAGATGCATTCTTAACTCAGAGAAGTAGGGCATGCTGAACCAGAAAATGATTCAAGTCTCCTGTGAAAATTTTATGCACCGTTTCCACTTCTATGACAGAGATTGCATTTACTGAGCTAACAAAACTGTACAAAATGTCATAGCACTTATCTGATACAATCCTGATGCAGTCGGTGAGCCAAACTCTGTTCAGTCAGCCTAGTTGAGATGTTGGACACATGGGAGTGATTTAGGAAGTCAGTCCACAGGATTTTGCAGACTTTTTTTCAGGTCAAATAGTCACGTACTCCTCAGATTGCCTCCCTGATTCAGGGGGTGATCTGCAGGGAAATACACCTGGTTGAATAGGTCAGACTAAAAATCTGGTCAACAAGATCTATCTGAGGTGAGAACATGGCCCACAGACTTAAACAATAGTTTTGTCTGACTGGATAGAGTTTATTAGTCATAAACATCAAATATCAAAGCTCTTCTGGCTCATAACTAAAAACAAATTCTTGTGATTTATGGTTAGATGTCCTTATCTACTAGCTTATCTTTGGAAATGGCTCCTGTGGGAAACACAAAATTACTCCTATGAAACAAAAAGTATTAAAAAGTGAGTATATCCAGAAAATTGTTACCTAGTTGAAGGAAATTTACAAATTGCATTCCTTTTTAAAAGACTCTGGAGAAACTGAAATGCTGCTATGCAGAACATAGAAAGGAACAAATATTTTTAAAGTATCTCCTATTCCAATACTATCAAAAAAAATTATTGGGGCTGACTTCAGTCAAACTCAAATCCATCATAAAAAATCATTGAAAAAGCTAGACTCAGTATGGGCATGTAGCCAACCACAAGTTTTTTCAATTCAGTATAATATCCTGAACTTCTATTTCTAACAAAACAATTCACAAAAAGGTCTTGTAGTCTCTTAGTAAAAATGGAAACCTGCATGTCTCATTGATTATATGTTCATGGTAATAATAATAGCTAATTGATTCATGCTGTTTATTTGTAACAATGCTGCAAATACATTTGTAACAGTGTTACTATATTTACCTTTACTTTCACTCAGTAGTCACAAGAAGACACTCCATGCCACATATACTAAAAGAGCATGAAAGGATTTATAATTATGAACATTTAGCCTTAGTTCTCACACTATAGTATATCAGAGTATTTGTCTCATTACAAATGGTTATATTTCATTATATGCTGGCTCTCTGAACTTAGTGAAAATCATCGCAGTCACAGAGTAGCTTGCAGCTCCGTCCCAAGTGACACCGAATGCTCTAACCAGAACTGTCAGAAGTACTTTTGTTCTTCTCCACAGGTATCTCAGCCCAGCATTCAGGCACCACCTCCCCATCTCCTCTTAAGTCTGTGGCATCCTAATTTGTGTCCTAGTAGGTACAGCAGAGGGGTTGGAAAAATCCTGGTCCTCCTCCCTTGGCTACATACAAGGATCACTTAAATGTTCTCCTGAATCTTCAATCTGTTGAGGACTAATAGCTGTGCCACAGGGTGACTATGACAAGAGTCAAGATGTAGGGTCTTGAATGCATGAAGAATGCTTGAAGGGTTGGGCACTGGCCAGGCATGCTAGGTGGGGAAAAAGTTATCATTTTCCTGGCCTTTTCAGTTCTGACACATCTAGGGGGATGGCTGCACAACAGACTATGGGGAATTCCCTCTTCAGCTACTTGCATCCCCCTCAAGACCTTGTTGGACACTCTGCTGCACGGACGGGTACTTGAGGACATGTATTACTGTGCTTCCCTATGCATCACACAGACAGCTGAGGGTGTTGAAGTCAAGGGGATTAGGAGGCTTTTGAACATAATTATGTAAGCAAGTATTATTTTCTGGACTATGCCCAGTGCTTTGCATGCACAAGATAGAGGCAGTCAATCACTTTTCAAGGCAGTGAACAGAAGATAGCTGATGAAGTGTATTGCTCAGCCTCTCATTTGGACAGCCAGCACTAATCAGCAATACACTTAAATTAAACATGCTTTTAAGTACTTCATGAATTGAGGCCTGAAAGCAGCAAATCACAAGGCTTTACTATAACAACATCTTTCTGCTTCCACACTAAAAACAAACAGTTGTCTCTAGGAATTCCATGAACCAGCGAAGGAGTTGTGCTTATAACCCCAGCCAGAAAAATTCTTCTTGGAGTAAACCAGAGTTTTTCAGATTACATTAAGGTAAAAATCAGATTAGGCACCACTTTTATCAAGAAAACACCCTTCTAATTAGTTCAGTGGCTGACTGTAAGTAGTTTATCAGTAGAATCTGATTCTTCTTGATTTGTTTCCACTGTACCAGCATGACAGATGTATTATCCTATATTATTTATTTCTAGGTAAAACTTGTTTCTTGGTTTGTAAAAATTCTATTAGTACATATCTCTTCTTTTGCTGTATTTATCATTATGTGATTAAATAACATTGTTCAAAACCTATTTTCTCCAAGGAGCTTTTTCATAAGAAATTAAAATAAGTCACACCAATTTCTAATATTAATTTCCAACTCCAGGCATTTCATATTGGAATACAGAACTTTGATCATGTAAGTTAATAAGTGCTGTCAATGTGTAAGGAAATCAGCTTTAAATTAAAAATCCTGAAGTAATATCAGAAAGAAGTTCATAGCCCCAAGCCCTTAGGTTACAGAGGAGGATGGTAGAACAGGCAGAAGAAGATTAAATTCTCTTGTATCATCTCTGGGGGACAAGGGGTAAACAAACTGTGTCTTTAAAGTGATTGCTTGCCCTCTGCATGCAGATCCTTCTCAGGTAGACAAGCAAGTGCAGAATTCCTCTGCAAGTTGTGTTCTTGCCTGTCTGTGCGTATAAATGATTGCATGATTTCCCTATGCATTCCTAGGTTGACATATTTGAAGAAAGTGACCTTCTAGTCTTTGTCAAAAGCCTCAGCTGATGTGAGGTAGAAATATTTTCCTCCTGGATGGAAAAACCTTTTGGTACAAGCTGGACAGTGCTGCTTGCTATCATCATATCTCTGTGATGTCCTGCTATCCTCGTATCTCTGTGCTAACAGGTGGTTCCTGCAGCTCTGAGTAATAGCAACAGCTAAAAACAATGGTTTGCAAGATTTGCTACAAGGGATTTGCAAGATTAGCTACAAGAGTCCAAAAGTCTGCTTCCTTACAGAAACTGGCCAGTTGTAATATATATGCACCACTTAAGAGGCAAAACTGGCTAAGAGTAAATCAGCTGACAATCACTGCAATGCCACAGAATCACAGAATCATCTAGGTTGGAAGGGACCTTGAAGATCATCTAGTCCAACCATTAAATGCCATTGTTGTGTCAAGAAGCAATCACTAAAATAGGGCTTTTTTGCTAGCAAGGCAGCATACAAAAGATTCAGTCTACCAAGCAATAAAGTGAAAATAAAATAAAATCAACATCAAGATAAAACTCATGGTCAGCTTATTCATATTGTTAACACAAAAGAAACAACTAAGGTCCAATTCTGATACTTGTGTGGGGAGAAAAAAAAGAATTAGACACAAACAGAAATGTTAGGAATGCAAGCTTAAAGAGTTGATCCAGATTCTTGGTGAAAGGACCGAATTTCTTCTTGTAAGAACTTCATCATCTAACAGCTCCAAAATGCAGTGCCAGCTTTGTTTCACCACTGAACAAGAAAACATTTTAACATGTTTGAGACTCTGGTCTATTCAGAATTTTCTCTATAATTCAGTTAAATTCTCAGGTTTAAGCAATGCACAACAGATACGTTGCCATTGTAGTAGGCTCCAGCTGAACGTATGCATATCAACTGAAGTGATAAACTGCACATGTATATGAAGTGTTTTCAGTGTGTATTATCTGCATAAAAGACCAAGATCTTAATCTTCAACACAGCAATTTCATTTGTTTACTGAAAATTAAATAAAATAATTGGATAGCCATTTGACGGGACACAAGCTACAGAATCATAAGTTTCTAAAATATTAACAAAGTATCACAGCAAAACAGCTTATAGCTTTGAAATAAAAAAGTATTGAAGACGAGACAGTAGAAGAGTGGCTTATGAAAGCAAGATAGGGAATTAGGTAGCACTGAAATATTAATGCTCCTTCACTGAAAATGTCTTCTTTTTTGCTGAAACTTTTCATGAGCATTGAAGTTATGCATATAATTTCCCTTATAAATAAGAAATGAAACCCTCTTTCAAAGGCCATAAAGTATGTGATATGCCTTGAAAGACTCATATTTAATTGTTTGTACATGAAATAGAATTGCATAGCTTAGGGTTTGTCTGCATTTCTGTGTTTGCTGTTTGATATCTGCAAATGTAATTTGCTATAAAAAATAATACACAAGAACTGCAAAATGTGTAAATATCAAGGACACTTAGGGAACATAGTGAAAGAAAATATTTAAAATTCTGTCGATAAAAGTGTAGGCTTTTTAGTTGATCAGTCAATGAAGGTAAAATTAGCAAGTCTAGGCTTGCAACCTTGAAGTGTCTATTTGGTATGCTTTAAATGGAGATTGTTAACATCTCATAGAACTGATTGACAGAGACTCAGACACAAATTTGTCATATTTTGGTCATTTAAGGCATTCTCTGAATTTAATTAAACTTAATCAAATTCATATCTGCAAAGCATTTGGTAAAAGTAAATCAACGAGATGAAATTCAACATGATGAAATTCAAAATGCAAAGAAAGCATCAGATATGTGAAGTGAAGAATAGTAATAAGAAGGATGGCTCATGGTAGATTACAAAGTAAATATGACTCAGTAGATGATTAATTTCCAAATAGTCAATTCTCATTTTAGAGCATATTAATGTGGGTGTCATAAGCTACATTTTATTAAACAAGAGAGAATACACCAGATGAGACCCCCCGGCAGCTTGAGGAGATGATAATTATGTCTGGGTTTGGAAGCTACTTTGTAAGAAAGATATCAACCATGAGTTACAAGGAGAGGTTGAAAGAACAACATTTATTTAGTCGAGATGAAAGGAGAGAGAAATGGGACAGATGGCGGTTCTTTGGTATCTGAAAATTGCTTACAGTTATCAGCTGAGCCAAGAGGCACGAGTGGAGGGGCAAGAGCAATTCCCAAGTATTTTCATCTAACATAGCCTGGTCACCTCAAATGTCTCACACATCTGTGAGCCCAAAGAGCACTTTGGTTAATGTCACCACCCCTAAAAGCATCATTTTACAGGTGCGCCTCACTTCCGATGGAAGTGATAACAAAATGATCAAATTGCTAGCACAAAGCACAGAAAACTATTCTCAATATTAGAATTACCAATACTGTGACAGTGGCTAAAGCCCCAGCCCTGGCTGCACACCCATGGTGCTCTCCAGGAAGAAACAGTGGTTTTGCCATGGAGTTTGCAGTCTAGGCAAACCAGAATGGAGATTGAAGACAGAAGCTCATAGTCAGTGGTGTAACAAATTAAGGCTCCTTAGTCCCACTTTTGTGCTTAGATGACTGGACCATACCATCTGCCAGTGCTATTTTAAACAACACGATGTAGTGGAAGTTTATGGAATGAGAATAAAATGACTGAGGAAAATATACTCATCTCTAAACTGCTTGAAGTACCAACACTATTGTAATTGCTGCTGCAGGGACCACACTTCAGAATGCTCCTTGGAAATGGTGCTGTTTCAGAAGAAACATTAGCAACTGAAGTATTTTTCAGGCAGGTTTAAAAGCACCCACTGCTGTTTCAGCAAAGATCTTATTTGCCATTGCATAGTGGGGCTCTCTAACAGCACATACGGCTGTTCATCCTCTAGAAAAATCAATAGTTTCTCAACAGCTGTAGAGACATATTGAACAGAACTGCCCTTCAGTGTTGCTCAAAGACATGGGGAAAGAAAACCTTGTGGAGTTATCAATATTTCAATGCCAAAATGCTCTGTCTCAGTACAAAGTGAACTATCTGTGCTAGTGTAGGTATGAGGAGTATATAAAGCTCTTCCTTGTCTCTCTCCCTCCCCTGAGTTACAAGTTTTGCCTTGCTAAATTTGTTGCAAATATATAAGTTCGGCCTTTAAACTGACCAGTTTTTAAATTCAAGACATATTATACTATCTCTCAATGATGAATTTTCCTTCCTTGTGCACTTCTACAATCCAGACAAACTGTTTAAAAGGATCAAACTCTCTCTCTAAGAGCTGGACTGACTAAGAAAGCTAGATAGCCCTGGTGAGGTGGTTCCTTAGATATTCTAGAGGGGACCTGGAACCACAAGTTCAGACTAGATGCTGGATTTTTAGATAGTTAGTGGTAGGGGAATATGACAAAGCAATGGCACTTTGTGTCCCGATCTCAAACTTCAGTGCTCAAAGTATGGCTTTTCATCAATATTTAGAAAATTATGTTAGGCTATGCAAGAATAATTTTTTACAATATTTGTGATTAAATTTGCTGTGCATGATGGATTCAATGGTGACAATAAGTGTGAAAATCATCAGGAAACAGACCTGGGGAGATTATACTCCTTCCATTCCCTTTAGAGCTATATTAAGTCTGTGATGAACTTCTGCTGCCAGAAACATGATCTTATGACACACGCTACTAGAAAAATGCACAAAACAAAAGCAGTAAATGAAGAAAAGTGAAATGTCACTGTCTAGCAAGAGATCTTATTAGGACTGAAATCCACAGAGTCATCACAGAAAGTAAGACACATTGTCTGTATGGATAAGTTTTGGCACAGAGACTAAAAGTGTAAGAGTTGAGGTTATGTTATGTGGTAAATGATTTTATGAGTAGATGCTGCATGATATTTTTCATCAGCAGTAAACTTTCCATGATCTGTTGACCTGCTTACCACATAATATTTATGATCTCAAACTTGGTGTTCACTAGACAGTAAAAATAGGGCTAGGCTACAGTACTCTAGAGAGAGGGGTGCCCTTTACTAAATATCTTGATGGCTTGAGTGAGCCAGATGAGTTGAAAACCCAGCTCTACATCAGAGATTCAGACTCAGTGTTTAGTCTCTAAAAAGGGTATTCCAATAACAAATAAATAAGCTCTTTTGAAGACTGCCTCATATCCTGATGGAGCTATTCCATTTGCACTAAATTCTTCAATGTTTATTGAGGCCAATGTTCAAGAGAGCTTTTTAGGAGGCAACACATCCAGGGTCCACTTCCAGCCTCAGTAAATGTACAGCTAAATGTACAGAGTCAAGAATGCCTTGAAGTTTGGAGGTCAAGACACTCTGATAGGAGCTGAGTAGTCTCATCCTTGGGAAACACCTCAAGTTTACATTTGCAGTCTTAGAAATGTATAAGGGAAGGACTACATTCATACTTTCATGAGTATGGCTTTCTTTTCTTTTGTTTTCTTGCAATTGCCCAGGAATAAATTGGGGTTTTGGGGCGGTCATTGGCTCACAGTTGTGCTGTTGCTCCATTTTTTTAAAATGAATATTCACTCTTTCAACCTTCCTCTTTCCACAGACTTGTTGAATTATCCTCTGTGGTCCACATCAATTCCCACTGGGGAATCATTTCCAAGTGCTTAGCTTACAGCAAAGTTGTTTCAGACCCTTTTGTGTACTCTTTGCTACGGCATCAGTACAAGAAGACGTGGAAAGACATCATAAACAAGATCCTCAAAAGAAGCTCCATCAATTCCTCTGCCCTCACGAACGAATCGCACAATCGGAATATATTGCAGCTGAATGAATGAGGAGCCTGGTATGGGACCTACAAGACACATAAAATGATATATGGGAAACAAAAGTAACTGGCCTATCCCTAGTAGCTATCCTCAGCTGTCAAGGTTTCGGGAGGCAGTCATGGACAGGTTGAAACCCAGCCTGTGTCCCTCCAGTAGCCCATGAAACACCTAAGGGAAGCAGGCGGCTTTGTACCTCCTGCCTCCGACTAAAAGAGCGCTATTGATCTGTGGTCCTGCAGGCTTTGCAGATACAAATCTCCCATTGATTTCCATCAGCAGTTACACATACATGTAAGGTAAAAAGCTAGTCCTCAGCAGGACTCATGAAAGTAATGGGAGCCTTTATGTCTCCCAAATCAGAGCACCAAACCAGTGCCATCATAAGATTATTCCAAAAAATGCACAGGGATATCTGTGCTGTATTTTTCACTAGCTGCAGGTAACATTCTCTCTGGTGGAGTTGCAAACCTGGCTTTACAAAAACTACCCCAACCTAGTTGCTTGAGTAGGTCCTGTATAGAAAAAATGTTAATAGAAAAATCTTTCCCTAGATACTCATACAGTGCCCAACATAGCTTTCAACCTCTTCTGATGCATACTTTTTGAACAATCCTGTAGAATTGAAGGAAGAGAAAAATATCTTTTGACGTATGCTACAGGCTGGATTCAGTCATGTCTCCTCTAAGATTTTTAATTAACTTCCACAGAATCCCATTAGTTTTCTCCCCATTAAATTTCAGAAAAATAAAAATAGTAGACAGGATGGAAAGGTCAGGATACCTCCTGCCTACCTTCCAGTATATCTGAGCTATAAAGAGATGGATTTTGCCCAAAGCTGCAGAATGGGTCCTGTGCTAAGGGGAAAAAAGATAAAATCTCTTTTTCTGAGGTGTTCTTTTTCCTACAGATATGTTAGTTAAAGGAAAGATGAGCCTAAAGCTGAGTTTAAAAGTATGATTTCCAAACCAGGTGGAGCAAAAATAATAGACCCTCTCCCCACCATGAAAGTGCAGCCACTAATCTGAATCCACGTCTGAACATACAAGTCTCAGAAGGTTTCAGTATAGATCTTTATAGCTTTAGATTGCAGTTATGCACAGCAATGTCATTATCATTTAGCATACATTCAGTTCAGTCTGCAGCTAACATAGGCCTAAATACCAATAAAATTTTCAAAACCTGGACAATCCTGCATGTCACACTTCCTCAGACATCACCACAATATCTTAATTTTGTAAACATTATTTAGTTCATTATAAGTACAACTAGAGCTGGTAGATGGCTTCACAACTGTCACATAGACACGTGATGCTGAAGCCGTCCTCCAGTGACTCATGAAGAATGACTTTCCTGGGTAATTTTCAGCGACTTCTCTCTCAATTCAGTGAAAACACTACGAAATCAGACAGTTTTTCAAGTGTTGTCTTATTAATTAAGCTGTAGAATATCAAAAGCAATAATTAATCAGTTGTCATTTCTGTTGTTATGATTTTTAGGAACAATCGGTTTCTAAAACTTGCGCCAACAAAGTGTATTGTCCTCATAATATCTCAAAATTATATTCAGGTGAAGAACTATTGGTTTCAAATGTTTCACATTTATACTTTGATTGGCAAAAGACTTACTACCAATTCTGACCTTAATTCTACACACATTTTTCTCGAGAAAATTACTTGAAGTCAATAAGACAACAGCAAGTTAACATCAGAAATGAAATTAATTTTTGCTAGGGAGGTCAATAAAGCTTCTGTCCAGTGGCCATAAAGTACACCGTTTCTTTTGTGAGGTTAAATGGGGAATACATGCCCAGATTTTGAATAGTCTTGGTTAATTAGGCTTCATGCAGGAAACAGCAGCTTAAATAACTGCTGATATAGCTGGCTGTATTACTGCCTATCCTTGCTCATATTCTGACTGTCAGTATCATATTGAGAAAATATGCTTAGGGTCATATTGAGAAAATAAAGTCCTAAGTACTAAAAATGTGTGTTACTTTTTAGTTACAACCTCCTGTGTTCCCCAGGCAAAGGGCACTTTTTGGTGTCTATAGCTCTGCAGAATCCCTGATATGCTAATGCTAATGAGCTAAATTAGTACATTCCCTATCACTTATGCTAAATGATCAATATCAGTCATTTTGCAAACATTAGCATGCTCCATTTTGCAAGCTCTACCATGAATATCAGTCTTTGTTAGAATAGACATTATGGCAACTACAATCTCATACTTTGCAATCAGTTGAAGCTGCTGAAGTTCCTAGCCAGTCATTCAAAGCCCAGAGAGGTAATTCAAAGTCATTGAACGTGGGGTAATACCGCAGCTGTCAGTCTGAAGAGCCTTGCTTTTTAGCCCTCACTCTGGCATGGCACTACAGCTGCAAGGACCACGTTAATCTATAAGTTTACATTGTTACCTGCTATATAAATGGAAGCATTAATATAATGAAGATCATCAGCTACCATGTAAATAAAATGTTTCAGTTTCACTATTAATTTTAGTTATTAAAATAACATAGTTACAATAAAATATACACACAAACATAGTCACAGAATTTAAGTAAGTTTTTGCAACACTGTATTCAAAATTAGTCCTTAGCCAGATTAAAAAGTCTACCTCAATTTAATCATTTTACTTTTTAGGCTTAACATAATTTTCTCAGGTGCAATAGATAAAATCACCCAGTTCAATACTTGTTTCTTAAGAAATTCAAGTAATTTTGATGACTTGATTGTATCAGGATACAGGATATTAGGAAGTTGATTATTAGTTAGTTTAAAAAGATAAAAAGCTCTCTATCAGATTGTTAAACATTTTACTAAGACCACTTTTACTTAAGTAAATTGCCACAGGATGATTGTTAAAGTCCATAGCTGTTGTTAACTTTTACGTGGGGCTGCTGCCAAAGTCAATGGGAGGTTTGTATGTCAATAAACCTAGTCCCAGAAGGATTTCAGATTTTAAATCGGTTATTCAAATAGAGTAAGATAATTTCCCAGGAAAAAACATTGTACATCTAGGATGGCTAGTAAAAGGTGAAGAATACAGCATTGAATTTGTCTCATTATGCTTGTGTATCACAGTCACTGATTGATTTATGTGTCACCATGAGCAATAAATCTCTCGCCTTGTATGTGTTTAAAAATTTGTCTTTCTTTCATGGTGCCTTTCTTCTAGAATTAATCTTATAACAGAGAATAAATATAATTTCCCCTTACATCAGCTCTCTGACACATTGTCATATTTCTACCATCTGAAGCAAGCGAGAGTTGTAAATGCTGGTGCTTGACAAACTGACTCAGTATACAAAATAAAAGTAATACCCTAACATTTCCTGATGACATTTTATAAGATACTAGAAATATGATACTGTGGCTCGTTAAGTACTAGATATTCAGCTGAATTCTTATAGGCAACTGGCAAAATTTTCTAAAATGTATGTCTAAGTGATGAATGTAGATGTGAGTAACTATCTGTCTGCTGAGTATTATATGTACTATCCAACACTTTGATTCGAGTGAGTTAGAATAATGATGGTAAATGTAATGCAGAATACTTTATTATCTCCGATCATGAAGCAGAACTGTTCTCTTGTCTAACAAATGTGCGTGTGTGTGTGTGAATTTCCATTTGTTATTTAAATATTTTTGAAAAAAGTTTGTAAAGTATGGCTACAATGTGTGCCCAAAATATGGAAATGCATGTGCAAAAATTGTGCAGCTGCTTAGGCAATGTGCAGTTTTCTGTTTGTTGGTATCTGCGATCCACATGCAATATCTATTTCTCACATGCATGTTCAATTAAAATTTTCTTCATAACTTGTAAATTTGGCAGGCAGAACACTGGCAGACGATTAAGAGAATTTAGTCCACTATGTCATTTTGCAGATTCTGAGCTTTTTCCTCTGTTCACTTTACAGTTATTTATACAATCTCAGAGCCCTGACTGTGAACTAGGATCCTGTTTTATGTTATGTTTTTGAGCCAGTTTGAATGTGAAGATCTGTGTAATTGCATTTGGCACAAACTTTGAGAGACTGATAAGAGTTTTTGAATAAATAATAAGTACCAGGTCCTCTCCTGACATAAATCAACATAATAGTTGGTTATTTCACCTGAGGATTGGGTCCCATTAGATAACTATATCAAGGTTTTATAGATCTGTCTTCTAAATGTGTAGGGCTGGGTTTTCATGGTATTTACAAATGGAAAGATGCAAATGGGGTTTAGTGAGTTCCTCCTGTGTGCATGTACCTGCTTGCAGTGTCAGGCAACTGCACAACTCTTCTCTAAAGAAGTTCTATCCCTCTTTTTACTCCTTGAGTAAAAGACCCCAACAAACTCTTTTCAGCAGCCCTTAATCAGACTTTTTATAACCTCTTTTATTTCTGAAAAAAATTTGATCTAGATATTAAAAATGTTCCGGACAAATCCTTATGAAGCCTGATGACTGCTGCAGCAGTTGCCACACATATTGCAGCATCACAGGCCATCTGAGGCTGGAAGGGACCTCTGGACGTCACCTTGCCCAGCCCCCAAGGGACACATCACTGCCTTTTCTTGTAGTTTACCATCTCAATTTTGCCAATGCATCTGTTTGTTGTGCAGTAGTGCTGTGAAGTGATCTTAGTTTGCTTCAGGTCAACAACAAAATCTTCCTGGAAAGTTTTTTTCTAAAAAAATAATTTTGGGAAGACATCTTAGACTTAGCTTCAAAAACAGCTACATTAGAACAACTTTAAAGGTTACAAAACTGGGGCAGAAATAGATATGAATGGGAGGCTGAGGGTCAGGAAGTTTGGGAACTATAAACTGCTGCCCTTGCAATGATATTCATTACCCTGACTGCAGTGAGGTTTTCCTAGTGACCTATTTCTACACTGAGAGCTCTCCAGGTCTCTTAGACATCCACTTATGTCAAAGAGAAAGACAAAATTTCTGTCAAAGCCCAGTAGCTGCCATAGAGTGGGCTGAGGTTACAAGAGCAGCACAGCATCCATAGGAGGATCCTTGTTGGGTCGGGAAGACGCTAATGTTTTTTGGATGGGCTATATGGAAACTACTCGTGTTGTTTGAATGACCATAAACCACCTACACCTGGATGAGCCTCAAAGGCCGGCACATTTAGGTAGCTTGCAGAAAGTAATTTTTTCTGGACCTACATGCCTAAGGTTTCTTAGTTCCCTTATGCCTCTTAATCCTAAAGGAAGAAGGCTCTGAGGGTTCTGAATATCTTGTCCTATACATTTTTATGCAACCCTTTGGAAATTGCTTGCTTTTCACTACTGTTAGAGCTATCTTCTCCCCACATTAAATGTTCTTGTGACTAAATGAAGTCTAAAAGCAAAGCCAGAGACTTCACACCTATGTCAGTTCATTGTTACTTGACCCTAAAAAAATCACTAAATATTTCAGCACATTCAGCACAGAAAGCTCAGTTAGATCCTGACCCTGTGGTCACTATGTGTTTGCTTCAGTGGGTAGCCCTGGATAGTTAGGGCTAAGCATAGGCTTATGAGTTTGTAGAATCAGGGATTATATCTCTGTAATTTACCCAAGCCTGAATAAGTGAGAACAATATCATTTTAGCCTTAAATCTATTTTTCTTTTAAATTTGCTTTTTATGCTTTTGGCATTCAGTATATCAAAAATCTTTGATCGGTGAAGTTTCTTTATGAAAACCATCCTGCTCAAAAAAGCAGCTGTCCCTGTTGGGGGATATAAAAGTTTACATGGAGAAAGAGCTGCTGCAGTCTTTGTAAAATGTCTACTTCTTACCTGTAGTCCCGGTGTGTATCATGTAAATATGTATTTAAGGTTGTTGGTTTTTAAGGAAATAATGCTGATCTAATGAACTAGAGAGGTTGCTATAGTTTACCATATATGTCTATATTTATAAGAAAGATGGTTAGCCCTATAGACTGTAAGTGCACTTCAGAAATGTGTGTATTGAGAAGCAAATGCATCAGGTATATGACAGCATGCATGTGCGGTAATTGTGTAGTAAATGTGATTTTTTTTTGTTGAAGAAGTACTATTGCACATGGTTACAATGTACCCAAAGGCACGAGTCCATATGGCTGATTAATAATATACAAAGATATATTAGGAAAAGGATGTCCATTTGGAGTTATTACAGAATCCTAGGAAACTGTTTGCTAGTAACTGTAGTTATACAATTAGAGCTTTAAAGCAAACCTTTTTAAAAAAATCATACAAACAGCAAAAAATGGAAAGCCTCCTGGGATTTGGATCCAGCAAGAGGTCTTAAGGAAAGAGAAAAGCTGTGTTTTTGAATGAAATGTCGATGCATCCTAGTGAGATATTAGTGGGAATGCAACATTGCCCAGGGTGGAAAGCTGGCTATTGCCTTCCTCTTGCTGACCATCCCAGGTAGTCCTATCCAGTCATATTGCACTTACACCACCTTGATCTCTTGAACAAATATTTTAAAAAGCCCTGTTGAATATCAAAGCGTTTTACCTTACCTTCTGACCATGAAATCCTTATGCAAAGACAGGTAATTTCTAATCCTCCTGCTTTGCTTATGTGGTCAATGAGATACAGAGAAAAAAAAAATTCTCATTAATTGAATGACTTTTGTTGGGAAAAAAATGTCAGTAAAATACTCGGTGCCCTTAGGGTCACACATCAAACATGTGCCAAGGCTGGGGACATATTCTCCATGCTCTACCATCCTGTCCAGCCTCATTCAAGTAAAATAAAGCTACCTGTGTCAGCCAGAGTAAAGAATGGGTCTTTTTATAACAGAAACATAGGGCTTCCCAGATAAGATATTTGAAAAATCATTATCACAGATTGCCTTGGAAAATAGACATAGATAACTAAAAGGTGCCTTGATTTACCTTTATTTATACACAGGGCATTTTTCTAAACCTTAGATTTTTTTCACAGTGTTTTTATTTTCTTAAGATCATTTTAAGATAAAAAATCCCATCTGTTTGGCAATCACTAATCATTCCCTTCTGAATTCTTGCAGGAATGTAACATATTACTAGTCCTTCCAGATATGGTTAGATATAAATATTTTCCCCTAGATTAGATTATGAGATGATTATTTGCTTCAAATAAAGTGTTAGGGGTTTACAGTAAGAGGTTTTACACACCCTTGCTGTAAGGACAGGGGGGTTCCTTGGATGAGTAAGGACCATTCAAATAATGAGAGGTAGAAAAGGTCTGGTCTGTGTATTTAAACTTTTCTTGTTTATTTTGCAAATGAAAATAGATGGTTTCCTATTTCTAAAAGAACCTAGCCAGTCTGAAGAAAGATAGTTCTGAAGTAACATTAATAATAGTTGCTGTAGATAGGGCATGTTTTGATTACATTATTATAATTATACTGTTATAATTTATTGCATTTTACTCTTTTGTATAACAATGGGATGTAATTGCAGGGACTATTTATTTAGGAAAAAATGGCAATATAAATAAAAACTTTCTAAATTGCATGGATAGAGAGATGCACAGACCAATTTGCTCAAGAGTGCCATGGGTTAACATGGACTTTAAGGTCCCAGGTAAGCTTCATTGCAATAGTCTCCCAGTAGATATTTCAGAGATACATATTCATTCATGTAAAGGCAGATACATAAAATTCTGCTATATTAGCACCTACAGTTTAAAGGAATACAATAAAATAAATTTTAATTCTGACTTCAAATTTTTGAATAATAGGGCCTGTGCTGTCTATTTTGTTTACAATGGCTTGTGCTTTGTGAATACATAAGAAATGTTGTAATATATTTTTATTACATAGAGTTAATGGTTAAGACAAAGTGACATATATAAATACATACTATATATGTATATTGTGGTTTTGTTAAGTTTACTGTTAATGAAATGTGATTATGTCAAATGACTTGGTGTGAGATATTTTTTCATATAAAAGTTATAATTTTAAAAAGTCTGTTTTGCTTCATTGCTGCAAAAGTCAAGCTCGTAATGTCATCGCAATGATGTGACCTGCTCAGTCCTGCTCATTTTTGGAAAACAACTACTAAGTCAATTGCAATGGAGTATTACTTCACTGCAATATGAGCAACACAAGTGAATTAATTGGAGAACCTTAATACATAATGCATATGTCTAGTCTTAATACACACAGTCCTACTTAAATTTAGCTGTTCCTTGACATTGTGAGCAGGTTTCACAGTTGGTGTGAAACCAAGGTTGGGGGGGCGCTGGTAGTGTGGGGCTCCCTTTTCCTGCTCCCTGAGCAACCTTGCCCACCCGGAGCTCCCACAGAAAGGTCTCTGGAGGTTTCAGATGCATCCTGAACACCACCCAAGAGTCAGCCCTTGCAGAGGGAATAGCTGGCTGTCTCTGCAGAGCATCAGTCTTTTATTGTCTATGTAAAGTCCAAATTCTTGGTCCCCAAATGTGTTCTCCTGCTGACTCACAGGGTTTAATCACTAACTGCATTAATAACAACAACATAACTTCAATACTCAGATGTGGGTAAGCGTTCATTGAAATCAACAGCAATATCTCCAGTCTTCTCCCTGTGATCTCTAGACAGAGATTTGAGTTGAAGATTAAATTCCACTCCAGTGCACAGATTAGGGCTCTTAAGGGCTCTTTTGCTTCCTTTACAGGTGTTAAATCTCTGCTGTAGAAAAGCAGAAGGGACCCCAGAAGAGCTCCAAATTCTCAGATATCAAATAATTTCGATTTAACCAACATGATTATTTTGTGCTATGTCTTTGGTTCCTATTTCCCCCCTTTATTTTAAAGAGCTCAGCAAATAAATTTCTGTTTTGACTTTTCTTTGTGCATGCTCTCCCTTCTTGTCATAGACACACACACATAGACAATCTCTACAGATTAACACCAAGGTTTCAGAAAGGCTGGCAGGGCTGGACAAGGTAAATAATTTATTCATGTTCAGCTCATAGCCACTTTCAGTTTGTACTGAGGGCAGTGTGCAAATCAGGCTTCAGATGCAAAGCTTTCACTGTTGTCTTTGGAAGAAAAAACTGGAGACATGCTGTCTCTGCAAACCCTCAATGCCACAATAATGTCCTCTCACAGGGGGAACACATTTCCCAGCATCACAGATCCATCCTGGGCTCCAGGCTTAAACAAACACTCAAAGGAAACCTGCTAACACAATGTGAGAGATTCTGGGAGGCTGTTCCCTCTGAATCTGTGGGAGGTTTATTTTGCTTTGGTCTCCATTACAACTGCTTCTTTTCATCCCTTAGGAAGGACCTAAATATTGCCTTTCACATTACAAAGGCTGATGCAAAGGAATATTAATTCCTGGAAAGTTTTGCCTGGAGATTTAGCAGAGGCAGAATAATTATCTTGGAAAATGCAAGGAAATGTAATTTCAAAGGACTTGTTATCCACATGGTTATAAAACTTTTTTCTTTTGCCAGCATCGTGCTAGAACACAGTTAGAAGCCTTATACCAACTTCTGCTACCCAGACTTTTGAAGGAAACAAGCTGTAATGCCAGTAACACAGTGGATGTATCCAGCATGGCAAGACACCTCAAACAATAAAACTATTTATTCTTTTGTATTTAGTAGCATGTACAATGTAAAAAAGAGGCCCAGTCAAATCTGTAGGAGTCCCAACACAAATAAAAAAAGAGATGTATGCTGGCTCCTAGAGGCATAACCCATCACTTGAGTCAGTCTGGTCCCCGCACACTGCAGCGGTACATGAGTAAACCTCAATACATCACTGGGTGGCCAAGAGGCCTCTGAAGGGGAAAGACTGTGAACAATTTGGTGGTTTATGGGCCATTAGATAACAACAAGCTGACCTAAACTGATATTATATCCCTGTGTGTGGCTGTACGAACCATTTTCCAACGGACATGTGCAGATATGCCATCAAACAATGCAGAAATACCTATATCAGTGTCATTTACTCAAATTATTTGTGTTAGTGTCCCTCCCAGAGTATTCCCAATGTATTTCTTGACAGAAGAACTCTAACAAAAAACAAAATCAAAGAAAGCAAACCAAACGCAATTATCTGGCAGTAAATAAGCACCTATTAACGTTTCGTGTTGTGTCAACAGAAAGAAAAAGCATTCCAGAGGAAAAGGAGATTAAACAGCTACTCTTCAACATAGGAGAAGGAATCTCCTTTTAGAAGGAGATATAGCTCAGGAGATGCTTTTCCTGTTAAGCAAGATAAAAGAGCAAGCAGCAGCTCCAGCCGTTGCTGCCCTGCCTGCACTCTGGCTATTCACTTGCTGTGAGCTCACCTTGACACCGAAATAAGTAAACTCTTGGAGTGTTTTGTTCTGTTTTTTTAAAATTTATTATTAAACTCTACAAATTCAGATCCTTGTAGCACAACATTTTCCAGGTAATTACTTTATTAATCTTTAAGCCCCATATTTGAATATGCATATATCGAGCCATTATATTTGATAATTAGGATCAATTAACTTTGATGAAAATTTTGAACATGCACAGAGGCTTCAGCTGAAAGAAACACCAGGAGGAAACACTGCATATCATTCTGAGTTTAAGCAGTTTAAATGATTCAGCTTTCCAGTTGAGGTTGGACATAGTTAATGCTATTTGCCTTTGGGTTTTGATAAGGAGTTTTATCACTTTAAATTGCAAATTTTTTTTTTTAGATTTCTTTTTCTTTTCAGCACTTCCTGAAAGTGCTTTAGAGAACCTATTTCCAAGATGACAAGTGATGTTCTGACATCTTTCCTAATGGTTTCATCATTATATCTGACTTAATTTAAAAATTAATACTGCACCTTAGCTGTTCAGGTATCATATTTAATTCCCATTTTACTAATGGCAGTTACATAGTATTTTCCTATATCTGCCTATATGTGATGTCATTTTTGCTTTCATTAGTTCTGTAAGCTTCTTAAACTGTAAAATAAATGATTATATACCTTTTCTACAGAGCAGTAATTCCTGTTGCTATGTATTAAATATCCTGACTTTCATGACATATGGGAAGAAATAACAGCTTGATTTGTTCTATTATACCTCTGTTTCTGAAGTTGTGTGCTTGAACCTAATACTCCCAAAATCTTAAATTTACCATTTGTTCAAATTGACCATCACAAGATTTCACTAATGTCTTGGGATAAACCTCTCATTCTGCTAGTGTTTGAGAGAAAGACCCACTGGGGCAGGATCCAGCAAAAAATATTTGTATTATTATCTTATCATTCCTACTTCCTTTTTGTTGTAAACCCTCCACTCCCCACAGGCAAACTGTCAAAATCAAATTGTTTCATTTAAAAGGAGGTTTCTCTGGAATCCATACAACTTCATACTGTTCATAAAAATAAATGTGATATGAACAGCCAGCCCAGCAAAGTGAAAACTTCTATTAGAACTATTACTAATACCAAACAGCTAAAATTCTTATAGGTCCAAACCCAAGTATTTAAAATAATATGTTGCAGCAGAAATTTCTTAAGAGATAGCCTGAAGGGACCCGATTGACAGGATTTTGTAGAGACTTTCCACCAATTCCAGGGGCCCTTGGAGTAAAGTCCCAGGTTTGAAAGAGTTTGACTCTCAAATTCCCTATTTGCAATCCAGAAAGCATAAACATTAGATTTACAATCACAGCTAATCTCTCATGTGTACACTAACAACATCACTTCCAGCTGCAATGCTTTGGACTGGAGCATAATAAAATAATTGATAAAGAAAATATTATAATGAATCAGATATTTGGGGCTCCCTGCACCCAGGTAGGCTCAGTTATGACTAATCCAGCTCCAGCATAGGATAGCCTCACCTGTTTCTTAAAACTCGCAGTGATTGTTGTTCCACAAATCCTCTATCCTCTCCAGAATATTTCAAAGTTTTATAGGAGCCATAGGTAGGTTACTCTCTATAGTATCTAACTTATTGCTTCAAACCTTGGTGCAAACTGTATAGGTCTTAAACTATTTTATTCAGGTGCAGTTACAGAAGAAAATATTTTAATAAGTGAGAATTGGAAGAGTTAAAGCTCTATTTACAAGAAACAAAAATAAAAAGGAAACTTTCAGAAAAAAAACCCATAAAGTTTCCCAGCATTTTTCTCCTGCAAAACCCCTTTGAATTGGATAAACACTTGCACAATAAGACTCTCCATGCAGATGGTTGGGATGCTGGCACTGTTCAGTTGCATTATTTCCAAGCTGCTAACGAGTCAACAGCAACAGTGACACACAAGAATTTTTAAAAGACTTCAGGATATTAAGAAATTGAAAAAAACGCCTAACAACACAAACCTCACCTTTTCAAAATTCTGGTTACCAAAAACTTAGTCAAAACCTTAACTTTTCCCCACTCAATGCCCTATAGATGAACATTTTTGATGCCATTTTATATATAAAATATGCATAACCTACAACCTTGATGACATACAAACAGAGGTAGCACTGGCAAGTTCCTCCTTGCCTCTCTCCATGCTGGAATGACTCCAGCACATTCCACCATACACACAAGTATTCACTACTAAAATGAGGTAAACAGGGAACATAGGAGCTAAATATCCCACTTGACATCAGCTCCTCTGCCGATCCCAGCAGTTAGGACCAGGGCTCATATCCATTAAATGGTGCCAGCTACCAGGGATGGCAAGTTGGTCGTTAAAAGTTGTAGTGTGTTTTTATAATCAATGTCCTTTTCATTTCTCTGAATGCCATCGCAAGAGCTCCATGCTGCTCTTAGGTGAATATTCTTGTCTAAATGGAATGAACATATCCAAAGGGGATATTTTTTCCCCTCCCCTATATGTTTTTAGAACATCTACATCCCCTTTTGTTTTATAAGATGGGTGAGTAGTAACATCTCTGAGCCTTCAACAGAAACCATCTCCAAGACTTCCATCCCAAAGTCCTACAGGAGCCACGTGCCTGCCAGGCTCTACCCCCACATCCCTTCAGGGAGAATGGGGACAAGACTCCTGCTCCCCCAGGCCAGCCCTGCATGTCACAGTCCCTAGAACAGAGCCATTGCAGAATCACCCTTTTTTCTCTATGTTCAATCCAAGTTCAGTCAATTCCTGCTCTTGGCGAAGCATAGATCTCGTGCTGCCTTTGCGTGTCAGATCAGCCTCTTGGCAGTTTCAGATGCTAAAAATTCCAGGATATTCTGGAGATCAAATAGTAATTACAAAAAACAGGTGCTTTTTTAAAATTTGAAAATGCCAACAATTACGACAATCGTTAGCACAAGGTGTTCTGCTAGAAAAAGGTCCACCTGTGCACTGTGGATTCAGGGAGAGAGGATGCCACAAAAGTCAACAGTCAAACTGATAAAAATGCCAACAGCAGAACAAACCAGAAGCTAGCAGCAAACGTGGGAGTACGCTGAGGCTTGATCTGAATTGAGTCTTTTCTGAACTTGGGCAGAAGACCAAGAGCCAGGGTGGGACTTTGCTGCACCGATTACTTATAAAGGTCTACACTTCCTTAGGATCGCAAATTCTTGTTTTACCACTATGACAAAAAATAGTTCATTTAAAGTTTTTAATACATACAAAGTCATGGTATGTTAATTTTAAGAAGGCTGCTTTTTACTTCCATTTTTCTGGTATAAAGATTTCTTTCAGCACTTTATCATCTGTCCTTATTTAATCCATTTCCAAAATATCCATGCAGCACGAAACATTGCCATTGATCTTATTACGTGTCTTCTAATAATTGCAGGTTTAAAGAAAGCTAAAGACAAAAACTGATTGAAATTAAGCTTGTAATGCAAAAGAACAAGAAAAAAATGAGTAGGAGTATGGTAATTACATGCTTACAACTGTGACAGTAGGCAAAAGAAAACAGAGCAGCAGATGGTATCTAAATCTAAAGGAAAATGTAAATGATGCTGAACTCAGACAGTTCTCTAAATAACGGTGTATTTAGCAGCAGGTAGATGTTCCACCTAAAGAAGTGCTGCCTGATAATTCAAGGACATACATCTGATATAGGAAGGACATACCAGCCTTCTTTATCTGGATGAGAAATCACTTTATCAATTTCTATGTACTGCAGGGCTTTTACCTCACTTTCCTTGCCATCTCTACAATTTTGCTTAATAATAAATTTACATTAGATTTGATATTTGTCACTGGTAGTCACACAAAACGTCACCTTCTTCTGTGACCTTGGTAGGCTTAACATGGCCATTTGCAAAGTAGCCTGAGTCAGTAGTAGCTGGCCTCTATTTCAGTGGGGAAAATAAACATAACACTAAAAAGGCAACAAAAATTACCATCAGCATTCTAGGACATGTTTCCAGGAAGGCTGCTCAGCATTGTAATAAAAGTGTTATGTGAATAAGTGAAATGGAGAAAGCAGGTCTCCCCAGTTTCCCATGTCTGTGCCTGCAAAAGAAGATGAAAGGCCAAGATGACCTGGGCAGGAGGTCTAGCCAGCAAAGTGCTGACTTACAAAAGAGGTTTTCTAAAGAAGGGTAGAAAGTAGGGCATGTGTGCCATCCAAATGTTTCATCAGTGAAAGCTTGTGTGTCACGTCTGATAAACTGCTGGCTGAAGCACCAGCCAGCTGCCTAAAAGCCTCTTTCCAGCTATGAGTTATTGGGTGTGTATAAACACAATTAATAAGTTTCTTGGGCCTTATTTTGCTCATGTTGCTATAATCCTGGAACCAGCAATGTACGACCACTCTGTAGAGCCAGGCAGTATTTGTCTAAAGATATTTTTACTCATATTTGTTCCTCCTTTGCAATGCAAAAGAAAGAAGAGGAAGGGAATATATGCATTTTTCATATTTATATACTTATATATTTATATTACATATAAATATGTATGTGTTTTACAAATGTATTCCTCCAAAGTTATACCACAAAGGCAATAAAAACTATTATTTTTTAAAAATTAGGCAATTATATTTATAAAAAAGATTAGTATTTTGAAATTATAGTTATTTTCACTTCATCTGTGTCAAGAGGACTCAAAGAATACTGCTGCATACCACCAAACAACAAATATACGTAGGCAGTGAGATCATAATCTCAGAAGAATTTTTGGTTACTTTAGATTGTTTCCTCCTCTATTTTTTGGCCACCCTGCACAGACATCTTTCAGGGACTGAGGCATATTCTTGTCTATGGTAAAAATGAGTGAATTAGATTGAGTTGATTAGGTAGCAAAGATATTACTTGTGCCTTTCTAATTTTACTTTTTCTTCTCCCATAACCCAAATTCCATGTGTGTTCCAAAATCTCCATCAGTTTTAAAGAGTTTCCTGAGGGAGGTAAGCATCCAGTGTGGCCCACATGACTTCCCAGTCTCCTGCTCCCTGCTCAGCACACCCGCACCACCCATCAGCTTCTGCACCATGCTCTGAACCAACAATGTCCTTTTATCTTTCGAGTTATGCTCAAGACCTTCATTGCATTGTTCCAGGTTGCCTTACAACATATTTTCTCTTTCCCCTTTCCATTTCAGTTCCTACCGGCCCATGCCATGACCCACAGATGGGTTGACGAGCTACTGCTTGTTATTCTGTGTATTTTGCTTCTTTTAATAGATGCAGGTGCACATGCTGCTGAAATGTTTTCCCCAGGAGCCCACAGTTCTTAATCATCCCATTAAAGTGATTGTGTATTTGCCATAATTTTCACATTAAAATTATCTACTTTAACTGCACACACAGAGCAGTTCAAATTATTTGTTGTGAACAGCTGATTGAATTTAGCTCTGCTTGTTGTTTACAAATTGTCCCTTGCCTACTCACAGTTTTAGGGAGCTGCTGAGTCACTGAAGTTGTTCAAGATATTTCAGATATGTTGGGCTAGTGAGGCACGAGCATGATTGCTTAGAGTGAGCTGAGCTGAGCATACGGTTTCTGAAATGCCATGGGGGGCACCTTGCAGACCGGCACTTAACCTGGTGGTGTGCCTGGCCTTCAGCAGGCTATCAGAGCTTTTCTCATCATTAATTCATGTGTGCAGAGTCTTCCTACAGCAGCAGCATAACAGAAATCGCCTCAGTGCTAACTTGGTGGCAGCAGCCTCTATGGATAGAGCATTGAAACACTAAGGCATCAAAATAGATATATGTCCTGACTTCTGTTCATGTAGAGCCTGTACATTTTTGTCTTTCCATACCATGTTCTTCAGCCTTCTGGTCCAACTGGCTGATGTGCATAAAAATAAGAGAGCTTCCAGGCAGCTGTTTAGTGTCACTTGATATGGTGTAATAGCTTGTTTTAAATATCTTGCTTGCCTGGACAGAGGGGGTATACATGGGCATTGCTGCTGCCTTGGAGCAAAGGGATGAAGATAACTACCTCAGATATCTTCTGGTATTTCTTAAGAATCAGTGATAAGAAGATATTAGCTACCACACTGACTGTGAAGACCTCTCCTGCTCTGTTGTTTGTTTTTTAAATTGTTTAACATGTTTTTACATCAGGTTTTCAAGACCTCTGGGGTTTTTTTGCCTTGCAGAAAGAAATGTGCTGGCATATGGGGTATTTGAAAGGTTCTATAAATTTAAGAAGATGTCTCTTATTTAGGAATGCTTCCTGTGAACTCCTACTCAAGAAACACAGTGCTGTTCTAGAATTAGTCTCTTAGCTTTTCCAACACGCATTTGTTTATAACATGCAGATATGTGCATTGTTAAATCTAATTTAGCTTGCTGAGGTTTAAAAATTGTACCTTTGCTGTTGGAACAACATATCTGTGAATGGAAAACTACCAAACACTGGTGTGAATACTGCTGCCACCATCCCCTCCCCTCCCACTTTACATTCACAAGAAAAAAATATAGAGACCCTTACACAGTTTCTCTCACAGTCATCTATACCATCACAAACAAGCGATCAGCTCCTGATACGTGGCTAGTTGATGAAGGGAGGCAGTTACAGCTGAATTTCAGGGAGTTTTCTGTACAATGTGTAATAAATATACAATGCTGGATGTGCCAGTTATCCGCATCCTTACTGTGACACCTATCTCTATTGGGACTGTCGCTGTTCCCCATTTCTCCCCCTTTCCAGCAGAACAACATTACAAAACCTTTTTTTCAGCAAAACAGGCTGATTTTCAGCAGTGGCTTGGACTATGGGTCTGTCTCTGGGAGGCTAATGCTTATTGATTAAGATATTGTGCATACAACTTAGAGAGGGAAGAAGAGGCAGAGACAATAGTGTACCATGTGTACCATGATGAACGTGGTCTCATAAGTACAGAAAATGTTCTTATAAGCTCACTGTTACTATTAAACACAAAATCCATATAAGAAAAGCAGTCTTATGAAGCAGCAAGTGAGAAACAAAATATCCTTATCACAGTACCAGTTCAATGTCTTAAAAATTCTAGTCTGGCTCATGCACAGTCATGAGTTCAGCTTAAAAATAATGAAATTAACAGAAAAATACGATTGATGGCATTGGTATTTGGCCATGGTTTCTCCAGATGCTTGCAAACTTCTGGTCTTTGGCTTTATTCTACAAATTTGAAGGCTTTTAAAAAAATCAAAAGATAAGATTCTTCCAGGGAGATCTGTAGTATAAATAAAGTGTTGGCAGCATTTTACCAGAGCTCAAATGATATATTTTTATTAGTATTTTATTTACAGCAGCACCCACAATGTGCTGGACCCTTTATAAACATTCAAGTGGAGATAGGACACAAATTTTGATGTAGAAAATCATCATACTTTCACAGTAAGAATCAGATAAAAATTAACTCTTGACAAGACATGACCCTGGCCCTTAAATTACAGATAAGGCAGTCTATCAAATGCAGTGACAAAGTGAGTGGGCAAAGTGGCTGGGTAATCTTATCTTGATGTCAGCAGGTTTAGTATGGCTTCAGTGGATGAGCATTTGCTCTCGTTTCCTCTCTAAAGCTTCTTTATAACCTGACTCATATAAAAACATGGCCAAGTTTCTAAATATTTCGAGGTAACATTTTCAGATACAGAAGACACAGGAGACTTTGGGGTTTTTTTCTTTTTCTTTTTTTCTTTTTCACCTCCCTTTTTCTTTTTTTGGAAGGTGGGAGGGATGTTAAAACCACTGTTTTACATCTTGAGCTCTTAGGCTGCAGCTTCATCACTGAAACAAATTCAATGAGATATAATCAGGAAAGCTGATAAATACTACAGACTCCTACACTCTGCTCTGATTGTTACTATAATAAGGCTACATTCGTACAGTTTGGTTTTTCTAACATCTAACGATTGGCAGTTCTGCAGTGTTGATGCCCCCTGAGGTCTGCCTGTCCTCGTAATTACTTCTGTCTACTGAAAGTAAACATATGAAGTGTATACAACATGCCCACACAAGGCACATAAACACATACCCCAGTATTGTTGTGGGTCACAGAGACTCATTTCTACTCTATTATTTTTAACATTCTTATTTGCTCCTTCCTCCCCCTCTAGAGTTTATTTTTTTATCTCTAATAACAGACATTTATTTTATTTTAAATTGGGACTGGATCATTTCCACACCCTCAGCAGTTCATGATACTTCTATAATATTTTTCTAGAAACTCAACACCTCTCTCCAGATTCTCTGTTATGGGACAGTGATGATTCAGAACCATTCCTGTGCCTGGTATGGGACAAATACTCTGGACAACAGAAGGTGAACAGAGACCTGGCTTGGCTTAATTCACACATGCTCTGCTGACTGTCCATCTTCCTGCCATGAAAAGGATATAACACCATTTCCTCCTTCACACCAAACATGAGATTTGTGTCAAAGCACATACTCACTGAAGGAATGCTTCTTTGACCATCTCATTTCCTACACTGAGCTTTTACCAGCTCTCTTCCAGTTCCCTTGGTGTGAAAAATACCCAGTCTTCTCCTTCCTGCCAGATCCCAAAATTCAGAGTAATATTCTGTTATTTGAAAAACTACAGTTATCAACATTAGGGGAAAAATAATATGACAGCATCTGCTTCTGAACCATCTGGCTTGGACTGGAAATCTTGAAATGCCACCACTTAAGCTGTTCTTTGTTGGTCATCTCACTCACTGCTTCAAAAACAAGGACTATAAGAAAATTGAGGAAAAGGCATGTTCAGGGAAAATTATTCAAGACAAATAGAGGACTAGAAGATTTCAACCTGAATCTTATTTTCCATGTTTCAGTTTTACTCTGAAAAAGCGGTTATCTTTCTCCCACCCCAATCTCATGCTTTTTCTGTTTTCATTTCCCAAGCTCTAGACCCAAGAAGCTAACAAGTTCCCTGCAGATTACAAGGATGAGTTTCAGGGAAGCTCTATTGATTTATATTTTGTGCAGATCTGTCTCATAGTATTTCTTCTCAATCAACATTAATGGTACATTTTCAAACACCGGAAAAGTTTGCTCTTCATTATTGTCCCCAGAGTTAGTACCAGTAAATCACTAACCAAGCAGCCAGATGAAACCCTGTCATTCTCAAGCACCTATTACATTTGATTTTCAGTCTGCTAATAGCAAATCAAGGAACTAATAATACATCTAAAGAATGTGATAATCTGAAAAGTACTCTCTGGAGACTCATACTGCTTTAAGAATGATAGATTGCTTCTGAAGCCAAGATGGAAAATAATCAATTAATTTGTATGAACACTTTCATTAGTGAGAAACTGATTTTATAATACTGGATTTTCTCCAAATCATGTGTGTTCTGTACAGCGCTTAATGCTGAAGGTGGTATGGTTACTGACGATATAATACCATCAGTACTCAAATTTATAGTGACTCAGAGTCATTAAACTGATGACCTTCTTAGGGCAAAAGTGGTAGAAAGCATGCAAGGAAACACTACTGTGAAATTTCAGTAAAACCAGATACCATAGGTTTCTGAAGAATAACTCTCAAAGTTCTAACACCCAATGAACTTATTTTAGCATTTTAAAATGACAATATAGCAATAAACAATAATAAAACCATTTATAATTAAACTGAATAGGTAGATTTAACAGCTTACACTTTGTTTCTGGTGGAGCTGTTGAGCTGTTTCTTTTAAGCTGTTTCTGGTGGAGCTGTTGCGTTGATGGCCTTGGTCCTTCAGCGTGACCATAGGGGGTTAAAATGTTACCAGAAACCATTATGTTCATTACAGTGGCTCTAGATATCATTCATTAGCCAAATATAGAAAAATAAACTTTTGCATTTAGGCAGATATAGGGTAGACTATAGAAGCAGAATCTCTTTTTCCATTCACTTTCCACTCCTTTCCACATGATACTGTAAAGCTACCAGTTCTGCTTGTGAGAGCCTGATCCAACCTTGGAGTTACCAGGAGCTGATTAGTGAGCTGGGTTAGAGCTGTGGCATGCCACTGACACAACCAAATTAATGATTCCATTCACCTGTGAGTTAGAGGGCTCACAAAACCATAATAAATAGAAATGTGATTTTAATGCCTTTTACATTGAAGCCATGTAATCAGATCCAGATCCTTGTGGTAAGAAATAGATCTCAAATTTAAATAGCCTGGGTCTATTCAAGTAAGATTATGCCGCCATTGATCCTTATTAACCCAGGTATTGAATTTCTGTCACATCTAAACCACAAAAAGTAATTCCATTTTTCATATTTTCACTTGCTGACAATAAGGCAGGCTGAATTTTGTTAGACCTTTAAATGATGGTTTACGCTGAATGCTCTTTTTTGTTGCTCTTGGGATAGTACAGAGTTAATAAGAATTATTGTGTTGTTGACATAAGTGGTGTATTGAATTCTAGAAAGCAGCTGCTGCAAATTATGTGAGAGTTAATGACTAGAATAATTAAAATATCAGGTGGTTGATATTACTTCATATAGTAATAGGTGGGCAATGTTACTAACTGCTTTCTCTAAACAACATCAGTATTTCAGAATATACAGTACAGATTTGGAATAGAAAAGAATTCAAAAGAAAAGAGAAAGCTTTCTCTTCATAATTGTGATTTGGTATTACTATTCATAAACATTATTTCAAGCCTGCAGAGGAGGTTTTTTGCTTGTGAAAAAGCAAAGTGTTGGTTTTGGGTTTTGGGTTTTTTTTCTTTTTTTGGGGGGGTGGGGTGGGGGGGGGAAGTTTCCATCTCATTCTCATGGAACAGCCCATTATGTATATATATATATTTTTATCACAAGCTCCCTCCATATGGACACTTACCAAACTGTAATGCTTGAAGCTACATCTTGGGTCTCTATGATTATATGTTTCTTTAGACCTCTATATGTCTTATTCTGTATACCTTTTTCTGGCCTTGAAACCCACTGTGCACAATGATGCTTTACCCTGTGAGACAGTACCTTTCAGCTGCTCTCACCTCCAGTCTACACTGGACATCATAATTCCTCTGTATGGAGTGAAGGGTAGAATGATTTATTATTTAAGCCACTGAGGGAAAGTACTAATTTTCATATGGAATTCATAGGTGTTGCAAGACAACTTTAAATGCATCTATAACTTCTTCATAAAGTCCTGCAGCAATTATAAAATCTGAATGCGAAGGATTCCTTATGGAGCTATCATTTAATCTTACTTTTTTCAACATTTGCTGTTCATCAGTCCTTCAGCTTTTCCTTTACCTATGTCCTTCCTGATCATAAAAATAGAGCTTTCTAAATGGCCCACATCTTCTCTTAGAAGAGTATTAAGCTAAAAGAGTAGGCATTTGCAGAGAAGTGCAATGCTCCTTTGTAGTATTTTGCTGAAAAACTCTAGTTTCAGAAGTGTTGATGTACCTTGAGAGCCCAAGTGTTATCTCCAGATATGATGCTGGCACTCCAGCCACGCTCCGATGACCTTCAGAGATGAAGGTTGGACCTTCATCCAAGGAGCCTGGCTAATGAAGAGACGTAAGGGCTTGAAAAGTCTCTGAAGATCAGTTTTGTAAAGAGAGTCAAGCAAAGCAGCCTGAGCAGAAAACAGTGTGGGATATTGTATAATCCAGCCTGTGCAAGCCACCAGACACAGGGGAGGGGAAGATGGATTTAACCTCTGTGATCATGGCACTATAGCAGATGATTAAAGGCAGATTAAGTATGTAAACATGAAGTAACTTTATGTTCACTGCCTCAACTTTTTTCACAGGCTTTCCAAGATCCCATTCTTGGCATTTTTTTACTGATAAATGTATTCCAGGCAGTTATGAGTTGAAAACTTATACCAAAAATTGTCCAATACAGCCCCTCTGAAATTTACGAAAGGCATAAAAATGTCCTTTTTCTGCCTAATGAGCAAGGAACAAATAATGAGCATGAGAGCACTGTTGAAGTTTTCGTGTGAAGCAGTAATCCATATCTACAACGAAATAAAGTTGAGTAACTTGTCAGGTTAAGAGGCTAGCGAAGCTAACACAATGGCTCATCAATAAATTGTCCTGCAAAACTGAATGTTGACTTGGGGGGCTTATAAGTCTCACCTAGATATGAACTGGATATGCACGCTGTAAAATGGTGATCAGATCAGTGGAAGATGGTAGAAAATGGTTATTTAGTGACTTACTGTTCCAGGCACAAGATTGCATTCACCGTGATGGCTTCGTTGAACATAAATTTTGCTGCTAAAAAATCATATTATAGTGTTAGAGTGAAATACAAAAATGTCATCTCAAGCCAAATGACCTTCAAAAAAGATTAAAGACTGGTAAGCATATTAGACTTATTAAGTGTGCACATGTGATGTAAACTTGGAAAATTAATGAAATAGCGGAATAAAACTTCTACAAGTGAATCACCTGAAGCCAAAAAACATTCATAAAATGGAAAAAGATGTTTGAAAGGTTGTTTGAGGATGAAATAGAGCTTCTTTGGGCTCCTGCTGGGTAGTTGTTAGGTGGACACAGAGCTGCTTGTCCTGTGGTGTTCCCATGCCAGCATAGCCGTGTACTGCAGCAGGAGGTGATGTTACCGCAATTTATATGACTTGTATGTGCTTTTACATGTCCTCCCGCAGGCTTATGGCTGCAACCCGACTAAATTCACACAGAGACTGATTACAAAGATAAATGGTAAAGAGGCACTTTTGCCTCCAGCCTTGGGCATTTTCAGACCCCTAGCAAATATATTATATGGCAATTTTTAAAGGTTAACTAATGAAAGTCATTGGTGTGAAACCACTTGTACTCTATTTCAAGTTAACTCACCTCTGTTCTGGTGTTTCTCAAAAAGGTCAACCACCTACCACAGCATGATAAAAGAGGCAAGTAAATCTGGCTGTATAACTCCGTCACTGACTGCTGAAATCCACATTTCGGGAAGATGTCCCAAATTCACTGAAAATAATGAGCTGAAGTTAGAGGAAAAAAACATAACTATACATGCATAAAAGATGGGAAAGTAGTTGGTCACAGAAGCTGAAAATATGTGACAAGCTTAAAATATCCAATGAAAAAACTGCATTTATTTACCAGCATAGTCAATAACTTAATTTAAATTCATTTTTATCAGTGTGTTTTGCCCACACAGAGCTGAACCTCCTGGTAAAAGCTATACTCAGATACTCCTAACAGTCTTCTGGTGCCAGCAGATCAAATTTGGGTTAGAGATTACCAAGATTCACTACACTTATACCAACATGTGTAAGTAGATATAGTTTTATTGGCTTCAGCACTCCTAAGCTCACTTGCAGATACTAAGGTCTGTCTTTGAGAGGTTAGCGTACTTGTAGTACGAAGATGGATGAGAAAAACTGAGATACGGGGTGATAAAAATGGTGATAATTAAACAGATAAAAGATGAATAGCTGGATAGCATGACATGGATAGTCAAGGAGGAACCAGCCAGCTCCCACTGTATTTTACAATTGTCAGAGCTCTGCATGGGAGCAGATGACTGATGGCTGGTATTATCAAGGAGAGTGGAATATGTCCTATTTTAACCTTTTATTTGTTTAACCTTTACTCTGTGAGATTGTGCAGCTGAATTTATTATTATTAGGAAGGGATTGTATTTTTTTCTCTTATATCAGCGATGATTAAAGTTTAGCAAAGTCCTCATATAAGTAGTTGTCCAAATGGATCTGTAATTATAGGATTGTGTCCATCTTCAAGTTTTCCTGTAATTTCTGCAGGGTTGCCTATTTTCCTACAATACCAAAAGGAAAAGAGATTAAAAGCACAGAATTTAGAGGAAATTACCTATTCTAAAAACATGGAAAAGGCGGATAAATAGAAAACACTGGTATTTAGAATTATTGGTTTGTGGTTTGGATCTATCTAAAGGTTAGAGTTGCTATGTATTTCAAAGAAAATGAACATTTTAACTCCAGAATGCATAACTATAGCAGTAGATAGGGCACACATTAGTTCAGTATTATTATATTCAGGGTAGGCATACGCATCTTATCTCAGCATGAGATATTCACACATATGAATTTCCTAGTAAAAGTCCTTTGAACCTGAGTGTTTTCAAGTGTAAAGGTGCTGGACAATCAAAAAATAATTGCACAGACAAGTACACTTGACAGCTATTAGGCCATTTATTTAGTAATGACTGGACTAAAATGGAGTAAGGTCACCTGCATTACTTATAGTTCTGCTGTGCCCAAGTATGTGTAAGCACTAGTCACAACCAGTAAAGAGCACCAAGGCCACTGTCTTCAGCATCTGATGTTATTGAGGTCTTCAGCAATCAGAGTGCATCTAATTTTAGCTAATAGGCATCAAAGAATTTTCCATCAAATCCACTTCTTGCTATCAAATAAAAAATAACTTCCTGTGGAGATAACCTCATACCTGAGAACAAAGCATATGGACCTCTAGGTCTGTAAAGTAAATCTCAAACCAGCCTGAACCATTATTTCAAGGTAGAAAGAACTGACATGACAGGACTAAAATAGTGGTTTTCACCTTCAATCTGATTATCTTAGTGATTTAAATTGGTCTGGTTAATTCCTCGTTTGCATGCCAACCACCCCCAGCAAGATGACTGGGTAGCCTTTGAGGGACTCCAGAGAGAAGCCACTTAAGAAACTCCATCAGTTCATAACACAAAAAATTGTGTATGGCCCTGATCTACTGTGGTGGTCACAAAATCCACATATGCCAATGAACAAGTCAAGTTAAACTGCTAACAATTGTCTGCTGTTATTATTCTATATTCCAAAATTATTTCACATTGCTACCTGCACAAAGACATCATTAATCCCTTCTAGGCTGCCAAAAAAACCCCTTTCTGTCATTTGCTATACAAAAATATATGACATATAGAAATTGTTGTAAGGGTGGTAAATAGAGTGAAATAACTAAAATATAATTCCAAATGCTAATGTCATTATTGGATTATTTGTTTACCTCTATTACTTAATTTAAATGATGCTGACTGTTGCATAATCTGTTATAGAAAATTATGTATGCACTCTTCTATTTTCTTTGAGCCCTTGCTGCCAAATACATTGCTGTTATTTAATGGTATCTGCAGAACAAGCATGGGTTGCAATTTTCTAAGAAATTTAAGAATATGACTCTTTATTATGCAAGGTTCATGATTATATTATTCATTCTACAACCTTTTGCCTTTTATGTGTTTACAAGATTTGTGGACAGGAAAAAAAATGTTTAATACAGATGGCACATGATATTTTTACAGTAAGTTTTCTATTTGCACTTTATTTTTCCTCATGAATCATGAATGATACTTTGGTGAATGACTTTTCCAAGAATCATATCAAATAGGCAATAACAATTAAAATGTTTTAAACAGAATTGTATTTGGAAGTGTTTGCCGCAGTCTTTCTATCGAGCAAATTAAGAGAATTTTATTTAACCACAGATTTTTTCACTGGCTAAGATCATACAGCTGGCCCTTCATTTGGTATAATTAAGGTCATAACATTGAAGCTAACGGAACAAAGCTGATTTTCACCAGCTGATACTCTGTCCAGTGTTTATTTAGTTCATTCTTTCCTAGATCTGATCTGCATCTTTCCTGTACCTCAATCCTATCCTGCTGTACAATTTTGCCACTTAAAAGCCAATAATAAAGCACAAATTCTCCTCCCATAAAGTCATAAGGCCAGAAAAGCAGCAGCAGCTGCAGTGGCAAGACGAGCAGACCATGCAGAGGAATACAATCCCTTGCACTTCATAGAAAATAGTGGCACAAGGTGTGCATGAACACAAAAGGCACTTATGGGCGGGCCAAAAATCAAGCAAAAAGATTATATCAGTGGATTTGTGAACTATGCACATATCAGCAACCAAGCCTCTTCTTTCATACACGTGATACGACTGGCTGTATCCCACAAGGAATCAAGGAAAACAAGGAAAGCTTTGTTTCAAGTCCTTCTCCCAGGTTAGAGAAGGGGTGCCATGCCACAGTGCTGAAGTGGTCCTTATCCCATGCCCTTTTCATTAGGTTTGGTTCACAGAGTGAAAACGCAGCCTTAAAAAGCCAGAGCAGAAAATACTCCTGGCATTAAACTCTGGAATCACAAGACATCCTTAATATTAAACAAACCAAGCAGGAAAGCTAAGGTGGGTTATTCACTTCAGGATTTTTCTCCAAATATTATGGTACTTGTCAAAAGGTGGACTTTCAGGGAAAGGGTGACTGAAATTTTGACACAAATTTTAATGATATTCAACAGAAGTTGTCCCCTCTCAGCTTTCCTCCTATATGACAATAAAACATAGAGTGTCAAAACATTTTGAATTTAAAAAATATACCAATTTTATACTTTAGAAATGACATTTTTTCAGTTTTTCATTCAAAACAATACTTCTCCTTTATAAGTATCTCTTTTTTTTCTTTTTTTCTATTTTTAAACAAAACAGATTTACAAAGGATTAAATAACCCAACAAGCAAAATAATTCTGGGTTAACTCAAAACATCTTTCTACATTCTTCCTGCCTTTTCCCCCAACCCGGGGCTTATTTTGGTTCAACTTCTGATTTTTTGCCAAACAAAAGAACCCCTATTCATCCAGCTCCACTAACAGAAAGGCCTCGTGCAGAGAAATATGTATGAAGAGATGGGCTATGTAACTCTCACTACGACTACAGCCAGGCTGATAGAAGCAGAGCTCGAGGACGCCACGGGTTGCCGGGCTGAGGTCTATCGCTGCTGCCGCCACTGTCGAGCTCTCTGCCTGAGCCGCCGCACGGACAGGCTGATCGGCTGCTTCCCAAACTTCTTCATGATCTCCTTGATTCTTGCCAGGTTGGTTTTGGAGATGGTGAAGTCACACTGGGTAGCTCCCATGTCGTAGCCGACTTCGCAGGTCTTGGTGGCAGTGGTGTAGCCCTCTGCCTTCACGCCCACCACGTATTCCCCTGGGTTGAGAAGACGCCAGTAATCCCCATCAGCTCCTGGTAGGAAAAGAGATGGTTTTCAGGCACTTTCTCCTTGAGGAAGGTGTTTATGAGAACACAGAAACCCCTGCACATGGATAAGGTGACACTGCAGGCAGCAACTCTGCATCCTCACACCAGGAGGGTGTCAAGAGGCTGCCCCCCATCACATACCCCTCCCCGTCCTGCCAACCCTACAGGAAAACACACCACAAACATATTTTCCAAATGATGAAAAAAGGACAACAGGCTTAAATCTGGCTCAAGATTTTTGTCAGTTGAAGTCAAGAAGATCCTGAGGCAAAGGGTTGTCTTGTAATGGTTAGTGATTCCTAAGGGGTATAAAAGACATTCCCCAAACTAATTCTAACTAACAGATCAAGAGGATGCCCAGTGGGGTACCCACATCGCACTCATGATCCTGGCCAGACTGCCTGGACACACGCATTTTGGTGCTATTTAGTATGCAAAGCATGTGAATGCATAATGTCAACTCACTTAGAGATCTAAGTAAATATCCTCTTCTATAAAATCTTACACTGAGTTTTATTACACTAATTTTCCTACAGACTATAATTCATCAGGGTACTTAACCACTTGCTTACCTGTAAATGCATGAACAGAACTCCTGTAATCAACTAAACTACTAATGCACAAAGCAACACCTTGTTGAATAAGACTTTGTTTCTCCTTTTTTCCCTGTAAATGATCTCAGATTACCCATAAGTACATAAAGATAGTTTTAGACTTCTTTTTAAATATTATTTTAACTAACACATATGCTTAGCTGTTGACTGAAAAAGGTGAAACACTAATATCTAAAATTAGTATTGCACTCTGTCCTGGGAAAACCCACTGTGGAATGAAAGTGCATATCCAAATATGAAATTATATATATAAATAGAAATGCAACATTTTTTGTATAAAGAGGGGTTGGGGTTTTTTTAACATTGATGAGGACTGACAGTCTTACTATCACTAGACTTGGGTTGCTAGCAAAGCAGTGTGTTGCGAAAACCAAGAATGATTTGCATAAAAATATTATATTTGGGAAAACATCAGACTAGCTAGCCTCTTGTTGTGTTTTAATCCCAGCTGGCAACTGAGCCCCACACAGACGCTCACTCCCCCCCCGGTGGGATGGGGGAGTGAATTGGAAGGGTAAAAGTGAGAAAACTCAGGGGTTGAGATAAGAACAGTTTTATAATTTAAATAAAATAATAATAATAAATTGTAATGAAAAGGAAAATAACAAAAAGAGAGTGAAATAAAATGGAAGATAAAACAAGTGATGCAAATGAAAAACAATTGCTCACCACCAACCGACCAATGCCCAGTCTGTTCCTGAGCAGCAGTTCCCTGGCCAGCTTTCCCCCTAGTTTATATCCTGGGCATGACACCATATGGTGTGGGATGTCCCTTTGGTCAGTTGGGATCATCTGTCCTGGTTGTGTCCCCTCCCAACTCCTTGTGCACCCCCAGCCTCCTCGCTGGCAGGGCAGCAGGAGAAGCTGAAAAGTCCTTGACTTCGTGTAAACACTCCTCAGCAACACCTACAACATCAGTGTGTTATCAACATTATTCTCATCTTAAATCCAAAACACAGCACTACACCAGCTACTAGGAAGAAAATGAACTCTATCCCAGCCAAAACCAGGGCACAGAAAAGAAACAGGATTTTAGTTTAGGGGTTGGTAAAATGAAAAACATATTTGCAAACCGTGTTAGCAAAACAGCAACATCAACTATAGCCTGATGTTGCAGTCTCTGAATTCAAGTGTGAAATTGTGTGCAAGAAGCACACCCGATCAGGTTACTTCTTGCATACCAACGTGCTTAGGTTTTTCCTTCAGCCGGTTTGACCCCGATGGGGGTGATCAAGGTCCAGATTTTGTATTTCTCAGGACTCACACATTTTTAGGAAGGGCTGAGAAGCTCTTTATTTTGTTCTCCCTTACTATTGGGTTTGTTGGCACCCTAACCAAAAGACAAAATCTAAAGCTGTCCAAGTTTCTTGAATTTATCTCTAAGGGCTCATTTTTAGCTGTAAATGCTCTGACTATACTACAGGGCTGACAAAAGCCAACAGATCACCCTGTGCGTGGCTGTGAATGCATCCCTGCTCAGAGGCTGGCTTTAGCCCATGGTATGCAAGACTGACCCACATTTTTATGACACATTTAATAGGCAGTTCATCACAACCCCTGCACAAGGCCAGAAAAAAATCTACACACTCACACGCCACCAGGAAATTATTACAAAGCTGGATATTAAGCTGTTAGCAGGGTGCACTTTACCTCCTTTCCATTTATAAGTAAGTAGACATTAGTATTTGTCAGCTGTCATTGCCCAGAATTTAATACCAGACTAAAAGGGGTTTTTTTGCAAATCGGATTAAATGCAGTAGGTAAGAAATTTCAGAGCAGATGGCAAGAGAAACACAATTAAAAATACAGATAAATTTAGTAAATAATAGGTTTGCTAAAAGAATAGGCTCCAGTGGGAGCAGGCTGGAGGCAGACTACATCTATCTCCAGGTATTGGGTTTGCAAAAGAATTGCCATGACTGCTTAGATAAAATAACAATGCATAAAAATATGAAGGTAGTATTAATATAAATTAAAAGTGTCAGGTGACTCCATAAACACTTCAATTAAGAGGAACACTCTTTGAGTCTGATAGGACAGACCTTTGTTACAATTAAATGTTGTATTTACACTTAAATGTACCAAATCTTACTAATTTAAGTACATTATAAAAATATGGCTTAATGTTCTGTTACATATAAAAGGCTCTCCAGGAAAGCTAGCCATAGTACTGCACACCCAATGCATATAACAACTAAAACTTATCTTTTCTCTACTGAACAGGCAGCCAGGAACGAGGCTGAAGAGTTATAATACTAGAATTATGCTTAGCTTAGACTTGTGTTATTAAATATTATTAACTTTTACTTCAAAATCTTTGGATTTGGTTACATAATTTATACTGAAATCATACAAAACTTACCAAAATATTAATAAAAATTTCTCTGAAGATTGTGAGAAATTTAATTAATTATGATTTGTTGTAAAAATCACAGAGAAATGTGCATCTGTCTTCGAACTCTGGCTGCAATACAGAAATGTTTCACTAGAAAGAAACTGTACATTTTCCTCGTCAAGATTTGCTTTGAGATTTCCAAAATGTGCAATTACAGGAAGCAACCCACTAAACTGCCTTTGTACCATGGAGAGAAAGGTGTCCAGGTACAATAGGTCATCCAATTGATGAACTCTTTTCCAAAGGTTATCTCATAAAGCACAGACCACATCTAACCATAGCAACATGTAATCACTCAGACTTAATCAATAGTTACATCTGCATCAAGAGAAAATGGAATAATTTTCCACAAAGCTCTTACTCTCAGAATCAATGACTGTATTTAGCCTATTAATATTGTTAGCTTAGTGTCAGCAACCCTGTCTTCCCATAGGATATATTGTACATCCAAGAGAAAGTAAAAAAAAAAAAAAAAAAGTGCTTTCCATGCACTTTATTTTGTCCACAGGAAGAAGCAGAGAAATCTTCTCAAACAAATAAACGTTATTAGAGGGCCTTTAGAGACAACTTTTGTATTGCTCTACAGGGTAGTTGACCACATTAATGTAGCAAAGAAACAGTGGATACCTTATAGCTTAGCTCACTTTAAACAAAACTCATATGAATAGAGATAGTAGCCATAATTTGTCTCCTGCTTGGCCTATTTTTATATCAAGGCAATTCAGAGTTTAAATGCATACATTTTTCATTTTAAAAGGTATAAACAGAAGAAGACTGCTGACAATTTGATTTCTTTCTCTGGAGTTATACATGTCATTTTAGCTTTTTGGCTCTCTACTTTCAAAGACTAATGAGATATATATTGTTATCTATACAATATAAAACAAGATAGAACTTTTATGTTCCCATCTACAAAGTGATTCCCAAACAGAGCTTAAACATCTCATTAAAAAGAAGAATTAAAAAGAATGAAATAAGCACTTTTATTTTTACTAACAAGTGCAGATGGCCTTGAGCCATAGAAGCTCAGCTCTAAGTCTAGATGTAAATAGCTCCAAGATTCCCCAAATGTTACAAGGCGGATTCTGGGATCTTGCACATTTATGACACATGCCACTGGGACTCCTTTTCGTATGCACATTTACTGTCTTTAAACTGTTGATTTTTCTTTCATCCAGTGGCAATCCAGTGTACTTAGAGCTGGATATTAATTGCCTACTGCATTTACTCGGCCCCAACCCGAGCAATATATTAATTCTGTTAACAGAGTAATACAACTTAAAGTTTATGGCAGTCTTTCAAGTCTGCCAAGACTCCCAAGACAAGAAAAAACAACTGATTACTTTAATTCCTGTTATCATTTCCCAGTGGTCCCATTTTGAAATATTCAAGGCAGAATCATTATTGCCTAATTAAATATCTGTCATTCAACGTTTTCTTTTACAACAGAGACACAGTAGCAATGAAATGCCATTAATCTTAAACTAAATTAAATATTCCAAGGTTTATTATTGGCTCAGATAATCTACTGTAGCAAACATTAAGGATTTGGAAGTTTCTTATCTAAAGCTCTATGATATTCCACAGCCTGAAATCAGATTACATGTCAAAGTGTGCCATACCGTACTTCAGTGGCAAAGCACATGAAAGAGGCAGCAAATGAAAGACACAGAATGCCAGTCAGGACATGAAAAATACATAAAATTAATGTTCCCATTTTTAATATTGAATCAAATCTAGAGTACGCAAAAATATGATTTTATCTGATTATTCACCTTGATGCTACTTTTCCATAGACATCCAACAGAAACCTTATAAACCTCTTGCAACCAGCACTCTGAGTGCAATCACTAAAGACTCCTGCTGACATCTTGTTTTGCTACTTCTTTCTGCATGCTCCTCTCCTTGCTATATCCCCTCTGTTGTTTCTCCATGTAAGATGACTGTGTGTCTTAAATGATGATACAGTACCTACACAAACATGATGGCCATTGGACGCTATCCCGCCTGCTACCTGCCAACAACAATTTTCAGGTATTATTATTATTAATCTTGTAATTGGCTAGTGTCTATTTAAAGCAGTTCTTTATTTAGTGCCATAACTACTTTCCAGGCTACTAAATAGGGTTAGAGTTTATTCTGAGTATACATACCCATGTCTGGGTGTAGATTGAGACAAGGCAAATAGCCATTTTTGTGGGTTTTTTTAAACTATACATATTGAAAAGTAATTCTCTGGGCTGAAATTCACCTATGCAAAGCAGTGTTTCTACTGAGCTCCTTAAATGATCTTTCATAAAGCTGTGATGTTTTACAGGAGAGTCTTCAGGTTGTGAAATTCCCCTTTCCCTGCAACAGCTGTTTCTCCTCTGGACACAGCTATAAATCACATCTGTAACACATTCACAGTCTTATAACTGTTAACAGCCAGAGAAACTCTCTTCGTCCAACAAAGCATTACCTACACCCTTGTTTTTCAGTGCTATAATTATTCTGGGTTAGATTTGCACTACCTTTACATGAGAAAAGGAGCAGTAAGAGTTCTTTAGACACAGCCTTACTCAGGCTATTGATCTGGGGCAGATAAAAGGCTATTTTCTCAATACTTTAAAAGAGGTGAAAAGAGGAAGAGGAGTAGAGAGGAAAGTCGTAGTTCTAGTCTATGCAGCTGGACCATGGAAAGAAGTGACTCCTCACATGCCACTCCTGCAACACTCTCCTTGGACTATATAGTATCTGCTGGCTTTTCTCAGAAAAAAGTTCTAAGTTGCAATGAGATTCTGTATTTTGATTTTAAACCATAAATCTGTTTATTTGCACTGCTGTTTTTGGTTTTTTACCTGTCCGAATATCATGATTAACACCTTCTACTGAAATAACAGCATTTGGGATTCCCTTTCCATGCACATCTTTTACTATGCCTTTGATGCCCCGATGGACCTATTGAGAGAACAAACAAACAAATAAATATTGCACAGCAATGAACAGTACTATCATTGGGAAGATCCAACAAATTATTAATTCCATATGTGCATTAAACGTATTGTATTCCTACTTTATGTTTCACACAATTTTGAAATACCATTATTAACCCAGTATCAGTCTTCCAGGCGTTAGTTACTTGTGAATCAGCTTACAAATTTTGTCAGGATTCCTGAGGCATCAAATTCAAGAGATAGATAAAATGAGCAGATAAAGCAGCAGATATAAGTTTTTTTTCCTGGCAGTCCTTTCTAGCAAGCTCTACACTCACATCAAATTTTAACAAGCTTCATTGTTTTGTTCTCCTAAATCAAAACAGCCTGGTTGAAGTGATATGCCACTATTGCTTGTAGGTGAGCTTTCTATCACAAATACAGAATCACAGAATTACAGAATGATCTCAGTTGGAAAAGACCTTGAAGATCCTCCAGTCCAACCATTAACCTCACACTGACTGTTCTCAACTCCACCAGATCCCTCAGCGCTGGGTCAACCCGACTCTTCAACCCCTCCAGGGATGGGGACTCCCCCCCTGCCCTGGGCAGCCCATTCCAACGCCCAACAACCCCTTCTGCAAAGAAATACTTCCTAAGAGCCAGTCTAACCCTGCCCTGGTGCAGCTTGAGGCCATTCCCTCTTGTCCTGGTGCTTGTTCCTTGGGTCAAGAGACTCGTTCCCCTCTCTGCACCCTCCTTTCAGGGAGTTGTAGAGGATGATGAGGTCTCTCCTCAGCCTTCTCTTCTCCAGACTAAACAACCCGAGCTCCCTCAGCCGCTCCTTGTAAGACCTGTGCTCCAGACAGGTATACCAATAATCATGTAATTAGTCATGCAAGAAAAATATCAGAAACCTTAAACTCCCTTTCAGTCTGAAAGCAGTCATCAAGTTACTCAGAAGTTACTCTTCTGTTGAATACCTGTTCCATAAAAACGATCAGGGACTCGCGGTTATTTTCCCATTCTTCGGGCAACTCACTCTCGTGGGGATACTTGTCACAGCCAACATATATGGATAGCTCAAAGCAGTTTGTGTGCAGATAACTGAAGTCATTTATGCCTGTCAATAGGGGGTAAAAAATAAATTATTTTACATCCTCTTTTAATATATTGATCAGATCTGATTATTTTATGCAAAGTAATATAACTTATTTAAACACAAACTGGATATTTATCTAGCTGGCTTAGTCTGCAGATCTGGCAGGGCAGAAGTTTTTTAGAAATGCCACATCTCATAACAAAGCACCAGAGCAACATCAGAGCTATACATTTACAAAACAAGACTTTCTAAAAAGAGTGTCCTATCAACACGTTCAAAATAGAGGACACAAGCTTGCAGCATGACAGCATGGGCCACTGTGTCACTGAGCTTTACTAATCCTGGACACTCTCCCATGGAGCAACTCTCACTTATGATTGCCCTGGGTAGAAATGGGATGGTCTATGTTAGCTTGCATGGATGTGCAGCCATTAATCGAATTTATACAACCCTAAATGCCAGAACACAGAGTAACGTGCACACAGTGATTGTTATGTAAAAGTGATTTATCAGAGCAGTCAATGAAATAGCTTCTCAGTCTAAATGTTTTCCTACATAAGTAATCTAAATGATAGGAAAGGCAGAAAACTCAAAGTAGTATATAATTCTTTTACGTTATATATGGTGTCTGCTAGCTTGTAAGGAATGAAAGGATCTATTCTGTTTTCTCCCTATTGTGGCTTTGCAGGGGACTGGAATCTGCACCATTGCTCTGCAATAAGGATTTCCATTAGAAATATGTCCTGATCAAAACCCAGGAACCTCAGTGCCTCTGACCTCTGAGGAGCTGCGGTTTAAGTCTATGTTAAAGAGAGCGCTGTAACCTTTGCAAAGGTCCTGAACACCAAGGAAGACTGTATTTAGATACAGATCTCAAACATTTCCATTGTCCAGGTTTCTCTCCCATTTCTAACAATTATTTTTCCTTTGGAAAATTCCATTTATTAGTTCTTCACAATCACACAGATAACATGATACAGTACATGAACACTAGAGGAAGAAGTGAGGTGAACTTCATTTCTTATTCCACCTGCATTTTTAATTAAAAGAATATTTTGAAAAAGATTTATTAATGATAATTGTTATATTTTAAATGGCAAAGATTAGCAGAAAATGCATTCACCAAGTGCTTCTGACTGAAAAGAGTTAAAAAAAAACCCTAGTCCTGCCTAATTGCCATAGAGCAGTAGTCAAGTATTTAACGAGCCCTCAGTGCCTTCTGGATGCAGAGCAGGAGGATTATACAATACAGATGTTAAGCTTTTCACTTTTGTTGATGGGGAAAGCCTAAATATCAGACAGTGGCATATGCTACTCTGCATAAACATGCCTCCCCTCCGTTTGAGAAACAGCCACAATTATTTTTCCCTCACATACTGTATTGCATCCTGATTAATCTGTTGTGAAATGTTTTGCAATACACAGTAATTGCTCAGTTTTAATACATGTATTTAAGAAAATGGCTTAATGTTGCCAAGAGCAACACTTCGTGTAGTGTCTGAACATGCAAATCCAGCCTTGAAAACACTGGAAATAAAATTAAATTCATCTGTTCTTTGCCTTTGTGCAGTTCACCCAGTGCAGAAACGTTATGTGTGAAATTGCTGAAGAACTTGCATTCATTGCAGTCCAAAAAATGTGCAGAAAATCGTATGGCTTGATTTCAAAGGCATAGGGAGGTGTTTGATATCTGTGCAAGATATCTGTGGTGCACATACTTCTCTAGGGACTCTCTGGTGCTGAAAAGGAATTAGAAAAATCCCTTATAAATTTTCCCATGGCATGAGCAGTGAAAAGTTTATACGCATGATCAGTGCAAGGTGGATGAGGAGAAAGAGGATGGGCAGCTTCAAGTTGTGGTACAACAAGGAGATGCCATCCACACCAAGGGATAGGTGGGGCAGCTTTTTGTAAGCAGTATCAGTGTGTCAACTTCAGGTCAGACCTTATGCAAGCAGGGGTTTAGGAAAAGAAAGTATTACATGTTGATCTAAAAGGTAAAGAGATAGAAAAAGTGGAGTGAGCTATACAACTACATTTGTATAGTCATGGAATTACAGAGTGAAGAAATATAGGAGAAACTTGTCTTCAAATCTGGAATCATATTTGGGCAACCCTTTACAACGCAAGGTGCTGTTGATTAACTAGGAGCTGCAATACGCATAAATGTATGCATATATATATCTGCAATGCAAATCACTCTCTTCCATTTATCTAAGTAAAGAAGAAGTCTAAAACCATCCTGCAGGTTGGAGGCTGAGCATAAAATGGAAACCACATCTTTTGAGGTTTAGGTTGGAGCCCAAGGTGTAAAGAATTGAAAGTAAAATCAATATTCCAGCATTTTTCTCAAAGACAGTCTTGGAAGTCTTACTATAATGTAAGAGAGCAGGATGTAAAGTATAATGAGAAACATCATAAAGCAATAAAACATATCAGATGAACCAAATCCAATAAGCAATTGTTACTAAGAAATCAGGATACTATTCAGCATCTATATTGTACATCATTACTTAATGTAACTTAGTGTGACAGCTGTTAGTGACATGGCCAATGTTGTCTTTTCTGGATCAATTCATAATTATGTTTCTTATAGCACTTAGGAAAATTAAACTCATAAATTCAATAATTAAACGGTCCAGTTAGTATTCAGAGATTTTTTTTTTAGAATTTGCAGAAATGCACAGAAATGTATTGACAGGCATTGGCCTTGTGATCTAGGAGTTCAATCGTTCCCCCTGAATTCACCCAGCACTTTTTAACCTCCTGAAAAAATATTTGAAAGGTTAATTCTTGGCTCTAGCCTTTAAAGGCTGGCCAGCATTAACTTTACATGGGCCAATGTAAAAACCATAAAAACCACGTCCAGAATTTAGAAACGTTTATGCAGTGAAACTACCTGCAAGTTACAAACATGAGCCAGCTCCAACAAAACGTGGTGTGCACAGACGCTCACTTGCATCTGTTTGCCATTACTGCTGCAGTTGTTCCTGTTGTCACTCAAGTGATGGCAGACGCACAGCTCATTTCTTGATTTCACAGAATATGTTGTTGAACTGATGTACTTATAAAAAAAAAAATATTTTGAGCAGAATTGTGATGGATCAGCAGAGTGCCTGATTCCGAGTCTGCTCGAAGTGTACACCCACAGACATAACTGCCTATTGCTGTTAAAAATGTGCTTCTAATTGGGCTTTCCTGGAAATCGATGCTTTGTCTGCACTCCAGGTGATGGCTTCCCCTTCATGCTCCTTACAGGGCAACAGGCTTGGGCATATGGTGAACGATGCAGTCTGTAATTTATTCTGGCATCAGAAATGCCTGAGGAACCCATGCAAAAATTAAGTATAAGGATGTCCAGGTTCTTTAAAACTAGGACAGTAGCAGGCAAGCAGCAGCTTTTTGTAGCATGTTTTTACAACTCAAAGTGAACATGAGTGGGGGATGATCTGCAACGGAGTTCAGCGAGCAGAAGGCTGAAATCATGATTTTCTTATCCAAGGGCCACTGGATTCTCTCCCTGGAGTCGTTGCTTTGGCTCTGACACTGGTTACCTTTAATGTTCAGCAGCAGTTTTCTGCTGGCATCCTGTGAGATGGCAAAGGCTGACATGTTCCCCGCTCCTAGTGGGTTTGGACTGGGCTGATTTTCTCCTGACAAACCATCTTGTAGGTACAGAATCCATAAAACTAATGTATTGCATGTGAACTTTTGGAAACCTCAGCAGCAAATGAAACAGTCACCAGGTTATTAGTGACACAGTCTCTTTCAGTGCTCTGATACTTGATGAAATGTAGTGAACAGACTTTCAGATGGGGAAATATTCCTCTTAGGGCACGTTTTACCATCATTGCCTCTGCAGTGTATACCAGGCAGAGATAGCATTATCATATTTAGCAAGGTAATGATAATTACAGTTTCTACAGACACTTACTTCCAGCCACGGTATGCCAGGAGGCTCCATTAACAGTGCCATCCTCCTTTTGGAAATCCTCTGTGTGACATGCTCTCCTTCGTGCATCTGTCATCAGCCGGTGCGTGGAGGCATAGGAATATGCAAGCCAGCGAAAGACATGGTCATCTGGGGTAGGTGTGTAGTCCTGGGTTTTCCACATTGACCGCACCATATCATAGGGGTATGCCACCACCAGCTCTCCTCCCTGCAAATTGCCACCCAGCACAAAAGGGATTTTTTCCATCCATGCTATTATTGCCCGTGTCTCAACTGCCACCTGGGAGAAAAAGAAACAGCAGCTTTGATTCAACTCGTGAAATGCAATAATCTTGTTTCAAAGTCAGACCAGATGCAGGAGTCCCACTGTGAGTTTCTTAGCATGGAGCGAGTAGCCAGCACAGAAATGTGGCCAAGGAGAAGGGCTTCTTTAAATCATGGTGCCTGCCAGCCATGCTTGGGAGGTCACCAACTACCCATAAAAACTAACAAAACCTTAATGTTAGTAATTTATGTAGCAGGAATATCTATGTAGAATGAGGCCAAGAGCAGCAACTGACAGAGATGTCAGATCATGACACTGCTCCCTCTGCCATCAGCTGAAATGAGTTTTTGAAATAAGGGATTTTAAACACAAATATTTCTAAAGCCAACAGAACTGCCACAGTTAAGCACCTTCCCCTCAAACTGGGGGGATCTCAGCCACTATAAATAGTTCCCATTATATTTAAAAGGCCATGCAAAAATAAGTTCAATTTTTGGCACTAAGATCCAATAAATGACTTTAGCATAAGCCACTGCATAGGTTTTGCATATACCTCAGCACTTGCTGTGTTATTTCAGGTAAGAACGTATTTCAAATAAGAACAAGTAAGAAAACCCCAGGAGAAATCTGTATGGCGACTGAGTTAGCAAAGAGCTCATCAATGCCACAAAACTAGGGAGAAGACTGAGCCCTGCGGTAGGTTTCTCTTTGTCTACGTGTTGCTGCCTAAAAGTTGGGCATTGAGTCCTCCAGGTTCTTGCAAAAGCTTGGGGAAAAGAGGATCCTCCAGTAAGCAGTTCCCTCTAAAATATGGAGGTGAATGGTACTTTTGTAGTGCATTTTTATTTTCATTGACTAACAAGGAAATCTAGACAAGTAGCTTAGATCAAGTATGTAACTTTACCCACAAGTTACTAATTTCTTGAGAAATGTAAAGCTCACTCTTTCAGCATGCACCCGCCTTTGTGTTCCCCTCTCTCTGGCCTTACTCACGGTAGCATTTTCGGACAGGTACCAGTCAGGGATCGGGATGTGATGGTTTGGAACTTTTCTTTTACTTTTCTTTTGATCTTCTGACTCCCAGAGCAAGGAGTTTAAATCAGGGAAATTATTGTTGATGTCAATGCCGTCCTGAGTCCATCGTCCTAAAGACCAGCCCCCTAATTCTGAACCCTTAGATTAAAAAAAAAAAAAAAAAGACAAAAAAAGATAAATATTCATTCAGAATATGACAACCTGTAAGCCCTCAGCAAAGTGTTTGTGGATGTATCAGAAATATTTCTATCAGAGAAATGGAAGGATTAATTATTTAAAATAATTGTCTTTTTTTTTTTTTTCATTTTTTATGAAACTCTGAATGAGGTGAAGAAAAACCCATGAAAAATTACTTGTGGTTAGCCAAAATGTTCTGGTTTGTTTTCCAGGTTTCTCTTTAAGATTGGTTTTCCCCTGGGTTGCAACGGTGATAGCATATATTCCCTTCCACGACTGTGAGCGTGACTTCTGTATTCCAGTCTTCTACAGGATGCTTTGGAAGATTTTCCAGTGCATTTGACCAGCCCCTGCAATTTTTCCTCCTGGTGTCTGTCTTCTTCCAGACTGAATTATTACAATGCCCAACACATTGTGCTCTCCTTAAAGACGCACTATTAAATTTCAGCTGCGGAGAAACGCAAATTTTCACGTGCTTAGCTTGGTTTCTCACAAGAAACAGATTGCATGAATTTTCCATTTTCCATAATGGTGTTCCCATTGATCTATACACCTCAGTTTCGTTTGTTCTGGCAGTCTTTGCGACCCTCCTTTCCATACTCATCTTCCTGTTAGACAATGCCACATAGAATACTGCTTCTTTCAGCTTTTTTTCTGAGTAAGATGTATCAGTGGTTTATGTTTGCTTTGATGTATCTATTTTAAATTTATTTTATTTTGATTGCTTGTAAAACATAATCTTTGAAAAAAATGACAGCAGGAGCATGTTCTAGTCATCTACTAGAAGTAAAATAATTCCTTGATATGTTCATATTCACTTTACCGCTTTATATGCCTTGTCATATCCATCTGGGTTGACTGAGGGCAGGAGGTGGATTCTGGTATCCTCAATGAGATGTACAATACGTGGGTTCCCAGCCAGGTATTCCTGGCACATAAACTGCATTAACAAAAGGATTAGTTCACGTCCAAGTACTTCATTCCCATGAGCTCCTGCAATGTACCGAAATTCTGGTTCACCTGTTGAAAACACACGGGGCAGAAGTATAGTCAGAGCAGCAAATAAATATCTAACCAAATTTCACTGATGTCAGCAAGCAACATTTCACTTGAGGAGAGTTGGAGAAATGCCTTAACTGAACAAATGATAGATGAGTTGTAACTTTATAGAAACAAATAATTACTTTCTGTTGCTATTTTAAAAGAACAGGTTTACGTATCAGTGGTATCTAAAGCCACTGTGTAAAACCTCCAAAACCTATTTTCCATTAAACAGATTTTTAATTATACGCACATTTTCAGCATGTTACAGCTAGATCTTAAAAGTTCTGATAGTCTAAAAATAACATGAAAAATACATTGCTAATAGATATTTGGGACAGATGCTAAGGCTCTTAAAAGATAACGGTTAGTAACTGTAGATAATTGATCTCTGACTTCACACACTCCTTTTCCTTCATTAATCAAAAAAACAGGTTCACATATATTTTTCAAGGTTATACTGAATGCCACAATAGTTGCACTCAACTACAAAATACTTCAGAGATGAATAGGAATAGTGCCAGCTATTAAAAAAAGATCCATAATTTAGTTGTCCTTTGTATGAATAACACTTGCAAACATCAACAGGACAGCCTAACTGGCCAAGCTATGGCTTGTGGCTGGATCCACCCTCCCAGTTTGTCTAGCCCATGGCACACCCTTTGTGTATTTTCTGCAGGACTCTCAAAAATAGGTAAGTAAGTGGGCAAAGCAGATTAGACAAATTATTCTGGTATTAACATCTGAGATTCAGAGATTGCAGTCTAAGGTCAGTTCCAAGCCTACTGAGAGATTATGTTTATTGTGCTCCATCCCTTATGGCAAAGCAGAAAGATGTCTCAGGAGCATGTCGCAGCACACTTCCTTTTGTGGTAGGAACACATATCAGGGTATTTATGGACATGGCAAAGCACAAGATGCCTTTATTCCAACAGCTGCTCCAGGCACTATCATAGTGAGATCTTTATTTTTCTCCACAGAAAGACCAAAGACTGAATGATTTTCTATTCTGAAGAATTAGATCAGTGTAGGAAATTGTACCCCAACACTCACCAGTGAAAGATGATTTGGGAGATTTGACCTGTCCTTGCTTGCAATGCATTTACCCCATATATAAAAGGTAAACTTCTATCCAAAGCTACATAAATCTCCACAACTAAAATCCATTCCCCAGTATTAAAATTCACTTTTATTTTGTTATTGTAAAGAATAAAACTCATTATCGTTAAAGAATTTGATTCCACATTCAAAATGCCTTCTATTTGTGCTCACCCTCCTCTTCCCAATTTAGAAATATAGTGCTGAAGTTCCTCCCACATACATTTGAAATCTTTGCTGCCATGAATATAATTCTATCAGTGATAATTACTGAAGATACAGAGAATGAGGAGGGAAAAAGAAGCCAAATCCCAACACCCTTCAACAGATTTAGTTAGACTAAATCCTAACCAACTTCGTGTTCTCCTGGGTTGTCAGAAATCTCGACAGCATACAGCTTTAATCCTTGGTTGCTTTTTCCAATATTGTAAATTCTTGTGATATTCGGGCACATTTTATTCACAGTTTTCATCAACTGTCAACAAAAAAAATGACATATAGTTAGACAATGCAGCAGCAAAATAGACCCACTATTAATTATTTCATTCCAAATTGGTCGTGGCAAAAACTCTTAATTTCTTTCCTGATTATTTCTTAGTTGTAAATGCTTTATGTTTAGTTCATAAACTTATGGCTCTGTTACCACACAATATAATGTTTGTTCATCTGGAACAAGCCGAATACTGTCAGCTGAAACATTACAGTGTAGGTGAGGTTCAAGGTCTTTCTTACATGAGATGTATTTGCAATATTATCACAAAATTAAAGACTTGAAGGGGAAGTCCAATAGGAATAAAACCAGCAAAAACATACTACTATACTGTCAAGAGGTAGTAAAACACATTTTAAAAATATTATGCAAGGGAGAGTAATTAGCCACCTTAACATTTCTTTCAACACACTCTGTGGTTTACTACAGCTAAGTGTCTTGAGATGACCCAGAGTGTTAGTGGCATGGCAATGCACGTACTTACAAGTTGCCACAGCCACGCTCTGCCCAGTAATGGAGATTTCTCTCTCCTTTGCCCTACACAGCAACAATTCAATTCGAAACAAACAAAGAGAGAAGAATATAATGTGTTTAAACATGATTTTCCCAGTGAATTCTGATGACACCTGCCTCCACTGAGGTAGAAACCAAGCCCATCCTTCTTGTACTAACTACAATGTGAAATCTCATATAGAAAAATCATTAGTTAAAGGCAGTGTTGATGTGGCCAAAATAGCGAAATAGATATAATCTGGATGACTCCATAAACACAGCGAGATATACTCCTTCAGTAAATAATAGATACTTCATAATTTGCTTACCAAGTTTCAGCAAAACATAGAATTAATAATGGTAATGCCAACAGCCTGTCTGAAGACATTCCTCCCATCAAAATCTATTCTATTCACTGTTTCTGGAGACATTGCATGACATTGTCAAAATATAATCAAATAGCCTTAGTGCTTACTAAAGTGCATAGGGAAGGCCATGCTTAAGGGTATAGTTCTGTTTAAACCAACGGAGTTACACAGATGTCATCCAGATAAGGATATCTGGAGTCTAAATTGTCCCACCATCAAACACTTTACTGTGGCATTTCAGCTGAATGTCAAAATTTACAAACAAGACTGAAAATTCTTTGTGTTAATAATAAGTAACTGCAAATAGCTTTAATTACAAGAATTTATCTGTCTCCATTTTTTTTCCATCGGAAGATATTAAAGAAAGAAATAAGGACTTTACTGTAAATTGGAGCCCTAGGGACTATTAATTAGACAATCTTTTCATAAACATACATTATTGAAGAAACATTATAGCATAACAAAACTCTTTGCTCACATAGTGTTAATTTAGAAACAATATTGGATAATCACAAGGCTGATGATTTAAAAAATGCAATAATTAGATGTGTCCAATTCCCATGCCACCATTTAGCAAATCTAAGTGGAAACACAATTCACATTGGGAAGAACATCATTAAAATTCCTCTCATAAAAGGCTTCCCTCCTATTTATAATCATGTTGCAAAGAGACCAAAAAGATGGTATTTTTGTACATTTGTTCATCTCACACGTTAGTTTTATACACGTGAAAAACAATTTCTTTTGCAAATCTAAACTCAGCACTTGTCTGAAAAATAGTCAGCTATGCTCTTTCAATGTATGGTCTAGTTTCTTACCTACTTTTTTCACCACTGTCATCATCATCACTGTGCTGCTATTTCCATAGAACTCCTTTTAACATTCTAGGCATATGTAAGTGGGTATGACATCATTTGATGTTCCAGCTGAAACACGCAGGTGAAGCCAGAGGACACTGGTTTACATTTTATAGTGTTTGATTTAAACAAGTCAATTACTAACTTTTTGATACAGACTGACTCAAGTCTTCATGGTCAACCTGCTCATAATGAACCAAAAATACCATTAATGGATATGGAGCTATGGACCTCTTGCTAGAGCCTCACAGACCAAAACTTATCCAAGGTATACTGCGTGGGGATTATTAGTTTATGTCCTACTGTCATGAGGATGAAGTGGATTATTATTGGATCAGATGCCATGTTTTTCTCCAGTAGCGACAAATTTTGGTTTTTTTTTTTCACTCTGCCAATGAGTACAGATATTGCATTAAAAGAAGGTCTATTTTAGCAGGCTGAAAATGGCTTTCTGTAATGTATAATGTTACTGTCTCAGACCTGTGTTTACTAGTTTGTCTCCTTACACCCTCTTCAAAGTGCAGGAAACTCCCTCCTGGCTGATGTATCGCTGCATCCATGCAGCTCCTCAAGTTGTGAAATAGAGAAGATGAGCCTGTCCTCTCAGAGCTGTCTCTGAAATCAAGCTGCAGAGCAGAAGCTTTCCTAATGTGCCTGGCGCTTCAGTGTGTGCAGGATACCAAGAACATCAATTTAGGAAAGCAGTTAAAAGTATATTAAAAGTTCATTACTAGCAAGAAAAATTCCTAGAACCAAGTTCAAAGTATATTACAAAGACTGGAAGTATTTGTATTGGCCTCAGTAAACTCCTCATCATCTCTCTAATTGCAAGCATGTGATTACTTTCTGAGTCAAACAAAGAACGTTTCCTGAATTAGGGCCTCTGGAGTAGACTTCACTGTGGCTCTTTTGATAACAGTATAGATATAGTAATGTAGTTAAATGTTTATATGTAAATACAATACTGAAAATGAACATATTTCATATTGGCTTTTCTCATACCCATTTCCTACATATGGCACAATAGGTCACCTGAAATGTCACAGCATTTTCGTTGCACTTTGTACAAACTGTCAAAGACAATTGATGATAACAGTCAGTCAGGGCTTTATTAACAACCAGCAGGACTGTAAAACACTTTCACAATTAAATTCACTAACAGTTCTTATTTGACAGTTCCTATTTGTTTGTCACTACCAATTATTTACCCTATTAGCGCCCTGGAAAAAACCTGCATGTAGTCTTTGAAGAAGCCCCACAAAACTGAAGGTCCAATTCCTCCATTCTGCAGAAAAGGTGTATTAAATGTAGGTCTAAGTGCCATCTACACTTAGAGGAGGCAAAAGGACTCGGTCAATGCCTTTCGGGTTAGAGCTATTCTTTATCCTCTGTGGAGATCACAGAATCATAGAACAACTTAGGTTGGAAAAGACCCTTAAGATCATTGAGTCCAACTGTTAACCTAACACTCCAAAGATCTCTATTTCTTGTTCTGCTGAGAGACAAAAGAGAAACTAACTCCCTCTTTGAGCTTGGAGACTATCAGATAGGGACTGTCAACCTGGCATTGCATGCAACCTAGGAGGTTTGCTGGGTATCGCTCTAGTCTTCTACATTTTGTTGTTTCACCCTCAAATAAACCTGTTCAATTGATAACATATACAGTGTTCTTCAATGTTCTGTATTATCATTACAGCACATCCATAAAGACAGCTGTCCATGAAGAGCAGTGTAAGGCTTCAGGGGTGCTTGAAGTCTGGCCTGCCCAAAGATATGAGTCACATCCAGTTAAATGGATTTCAGAATTAACACTCCTATTTCGTAAGAAAGATATGATCTGGGTTTGTTATTTCAAAACCAATGTTGTTCTCAAATGTCCATCTCAAACTATTTCTGCGGGTATTTATCAAGCATTTGAAGAGCTTCCTATACAGCATGAATAAATCATGTAAATATTTTGGACCGTAAGACAATGCTGACTTCTGCATAGGAGATACAGCAAGTGTTCCCACTGACTGAAAGAAGAATCTTGAATGCTCTTTTAAGAGAAAAAACCAGTACCATAAATTTCATCTTCCTAAACAGAGAGTTCTATGAAAATAATCTGACACTGAGAAAATCCCTCTTTCTTCCAAATACCTGACATACTGCAATGTAATGTAATGCTTCCAAAACATGGCCCAGGGAACACCCTCTCCTCCTTCAGTGTTTATGATAAATAACTTCAAAGAACAGTGTTTTTCTAAGAATGTTAGCAGTGAAGTAGCTAACAGAACTGACAATAATGTACATTATTTTTTTAAAAAAAAAATCTAAGTTGGCTCTCGAAATCGACAGTTATTTTTTCCATTTTACATTCAGGAAAGAAATTATGAAGTTCTAAAAATAGTTTTGGGGATATAAGACTTACTGTAACCCAACTCACAATCTTCTGTCTACCAGCAGTAGAACCCAATTAGAATCCAATGAACTCTAAATAAATTAACTATTTTGACACAGAGAAAACTAGAAATTAGGAGAGCATGGTGTGATGGTTTAGCCTCTGCCGGGGTCTGAGACCACGCGGCCGCTGTCCCTCCCCCACAAAGGGAGTGAAATACAAAGCCCCAAGACTGAAATAAGGAAAGGTTTAATACAACAGTGCAATAGCAACACAACAAACAACAGCAATAACAATAACAGTAATAGTGATAGCAATGAACAGAGCAAAATAGCTACCAAATACAGCAGTTTGAAGCACGATGTACAAAACCACGAGTGCACCTCGCTCCGCGCCAGGAAAAATGTGACGTCCGCATGGTATCTGAATAACCCGGCTAGAGCTCCCCCCCACTGCTGGGGAAACTTAACCCTATCCTGGTTAAACCAGGACACATGGTCAAAGACAGTTCACAACTGACCAGCTCTCAGCCAGTCACAAGTTTGCTACTTATAAGAAAAGTGGAAAAACATTGTTTTAAAGTTGTAGTTTTTTTCCCAAAGATATTTCTAACCTGACCAACCTGTCTTTCTGCAATGAGAATGTAAAATACATTTTATTTTATTGTTCTTGACAGTAATTATGCCAACTGAGTTTCTACTTGTCTAATCTTTGTGCTAAGAAATATAGGCCATGAAATCTCTACTGAAATAAGTGTGTGACTCAGTACACAATTGCTCAATAAAAATGGTGATTCATGCAGTATAAATACACTGAAAATTCAGCACACAGCAAATGATTCACACACTTCAAGTCCAAACATATTAACTTTATAGTTGAAGAGAAAGCAGACAGAAAATTTCCTTAGGACAACCCACACCTGTGCCTGTGGCAATATGAAGCAAGATTAAAAACAATAACAAAAACAACAACAATGTTGCCTGTTTGAAGTTAAAGGAACAAGATTAACAAGGCTGGTAGATTTAAAATTATACTAATGGGATGTTTTTTATAGTGTTTTTTGGCGAGTTTTTGCTGATTTTCACAATTGTGAATACAGAATTGGACTCTGTATAGTTTATTCTGATTATCCAAAACCACTGAAATATAGAATTCTGATGGCTAAATCAGGGTCAAATCTGAAAGGAGAAGCGACCGTAACATTCACCACTCAAATATACATGGAAAAAAAATGATGGCACATTATGTGTAGATATTCCCTCTGTCGTGTAGTGTCACTTGTTTAAGGTTAAATGATATAAAAATTAAGACTTTGGGATTTTAATAGATTGCTGCTTTTAATGGATTAAAAGAGAAAAAAATGATTTTTTAAATAGATTGCAGACACCATTCAATAATATGTTTAACAGGTAGAATTCAGATTCCATAAGAGCTCAAAAGCCTGTACCCATCCACCCTCCATCCAAGAGGTCACACACCTGTCTCTGCCTACCTGCCTCATTTCCTTGTAGTTGTGATGTTTAAAGTCAAGATTATCTGTGGTTGTCATTTCATTTCTTCTGTGGTAATAATTATTTGGGTCTGAGAAAAGAAAGAAAAGGATTTTCACGTTCTTATGAATTTCAAATATAAAGATGCTTAGCCATAATGCATACAAGGAACGTGGAAATCTGAATTCTACTGTCCTATATGTATTTTAAACAGGTTTTCAAAAGCAAAACTCAAAAAACTAACAAATTTGAAATATTCCTAATTACTATACAAATCAGCTCATATAGATTGAAACAGAAGCAAGGAGGCAGCAGGCATCAGCTTGCTAGACAGCTATTCTGCATGAGCAAATAAACTTCAACAGAAAAGCAGAAGGGTATCCTCAGGCTGCAGAGGAGGGCAAAAGACACTGGAAAATGATGAGTCAGATGCAAGATAAAAGAGTGGAAAAAAATCACATCAGAGGAAAAAGCCCCAGTAAATGTTTTGTGTCTACTTGATTAATTTCCTATTACAAGGAATTATCTTTTGGTTTCCTTGATGAGTATTTTCAGAGTCTAGGCACTGCTTGCAAAATACTGAAAGGATCTACTGTGCATATTAAACATTCCTCATTATTTTCCTAAACATTTTTTGTGGAAGTTGGAGGTCTTTGTTACTTTAAAATTAACATATTTATTTTTATATGGATATAATTTATAGTTTGTGAGTTTTGAAGTATCAAAGGTGAATATGTGGATAGAACAAACCCCTTTGTTTCCCTGACCTTCCAGGCCATTCACCTGGACAAAAAACAGGCCAAGACTGTTAAGGCTTAGCTTTATATTCCTTGATATATGTGCTTCTAACCTAACATATTATGGTTTATTTTTAGAAATAAACAAGCCTATTTGGAAAACATCAGACACATTTCTTAATTTGCCATATCTGGGATGCCTGGAATTTTGAGTAATCATTTGTCAAACCAGTGGTTGTCAGGCAATTATGAAGAATTGTTTCCCTTTGCACAAAGTCATCTTCATTTGGTTTAAAATTATTGGGAAAAAAGCCAAATACGAAATCCTAAACATCATCCTGTCTTATTGCGACACAGCCAAAAGACACTGTCTCTAGAGAAGAAAAATGATGTTTTAAAACAGTATCACCTATCAGTTGTGATATTTTGGGGGGAAAAAAGCATAACTGTTAGTAGGTAGAATACATAGATACCTTCCTGCAATAACAAGCCTTAATGAAATTATGAAAAACTCATAACACTTAAAAATACCTTATAACTTAACATTTCTAAGTTTCATATTTTTCACATTAGAACCTTTGAATTATCAAATTTGTTCTGCCCATAAAATTTTAAAAGCATTTAAGGTTTTTTTTTCCTATGTGGAAGGAAAGCAAAATTTGAACTATTTAAGTTATTTATGAAATGAAACATGCAAGTTCCATTAAGCTTCACTATAAGATTCCCCATGTCTCTACCACTTACTTACTCTTCATTCACATGCTTGTCTCCATTTCCATTCCCTAATCTAGAGCAGAAATACTGGAAGGTCAGTTGAACGCTGCTCTAAAATATGACTGAAAAATGTCAAAAAAACATCTTGCCTCAACTAAATCTGATTATTCAGTGCAGTCTGTACGTCCCAGGGAGAACTTACTCTATAACAAGACCGCCTGGAAATGGACTTGAATTGGAGCCTGATCAGATGAGAAAACAAGATTTCTTTGCTTATTAAAAAAGAAAATAAATTTTGAGCAATCAGGATGATTAAATTTCACATATTTCATAAATTTTTAGGTCTTCTTTCCAAATTATCTACAGGCTAAACTGATGCAAGTCCACTGACAACAGTGATGCTGCACTAACCCTGCAGATGACTTTGGAATAGCAAACCCTTAAAGGTCAACCCATGTTAATTTGTAGAAATTACTCGTTAATATATTGATGACTGAGAAATGGAAATAATAAAAAACCCACTTCTTCTAGAAAGAGACAATGTGTTTCATGCCACACAGAATATCTCCACAATTGTAAAAATATGGCCCTGTTGTAAAAGTATAAAAATAAACATCATAAAACTGCCAGGATGTTGAAGGCTTTCTCTATCACCATGAGCCAAAATATACAGCAACCGATATTTTTTCCTAATACTTTAATCCCATTCCTTTCAAAGTCTGGCACTTTTTCCATACATCAAACATTAATATCATGGGAATGACTGTGAATGCTGTAGAGTTGGTGGAAACTTAAAAAAAAAATCGTACAGTGAGAATGATTGTATCTCTGGTCCTTCCTCAAAAACAGTGCGCAATTTGACAGCTCCTTAGAGAATTAACCCTCGTATTTTGCCAGGCTCTACTGTGAGTCTGCTTGGATCACTGGATTTCTGCTGCAGCAGGAATACAGATTAGAAAATTAAAAGCTAAAATGTAGAAAAGCATAGAAGTCTTGTGCACAGCTGGTTAGGTCCACTTTGGTAAAATTATTTTCTTTAATACAGAGAATAAGAGACTAAGAAACTCAAACCATAGAAGAATTAGAATTGAAATACACTCATTATTCATGGCACTACCTCAGACAGTCTTTCTTTCAAGGAGAAAAGATCCTGCAAAAGTGTGGCACTCCCATTTATACAGAGGAATATATTAGTTTTTTCTATCACTAATCTGTCTTGTATAGTTAATTAATTTTGCAGTTAAAGGTAGCTTGTTACCTTCGTACTTCTATTCTTTGTAAAGATGGATAAGTGTCTAGGAAGCTCTAAATTGCCCAGCTTCTTTCCAGCATGAGAGCTCTGGGGACTGCCCATAAAAAGTACCAGAGAGGACTGACTGCTCAGCGGTTTGACATATAGAAGGGATTTTATGGTATATTTCACCTCTACACAGCACCTCAAGCAGTGGAGCATTGATGCTTCCAGTGGGTTTCCAGTTATTATGTTAAAAACAACAATGTGTGGTGGTCTTTTTTTCCTACTTTAGTTTCCAGTGTTCTTTTAACTGGCACTGGAAAGGTATGAAGTGAGCTTTGCAATGACTTGAAGATGAAATCATCACTCACAAAACAATATTACCAAAATTCTCTCATTTAGTAAGTAACAGTTACATCCATTCCCAACACGATTTGTTCATATGTGTCACTCTCACAGAAGTCCTACAGTGAGTTGTACGGTATCATACTGATGGAGCTTGTAAGCTCAGAAGTGGTGCTCATATGCTGCTCCAAATGGACAAGATAACGAAGTCATCCAAGTGATTTAGATAAGTTTTTAATAAAAAGAATATTCTAGTCTAAATCCTTCAGACTGCCTTGAACACCTCAACGTGCCATTTTGCAAATGACTGATTTTTTTAATTTCCATGTAACAAGTGAATTTGACTTGTCTTCACAAAACTGAACATGTCACAGACAGCACACATGTAATCTTGAAAAAAATCTGCTAGCAGACCTATCAGATGATTCTAAGTTTTTTTCCACATGATCTATTTCGTGGCAGTCATGAGCATTAAATCAGCAATGAAATACTATTCCTCAACTATAGATAGATTCTTTTCTATATATGTTGATATATAGTCAAATACCAAACAACTAATTCCAGTTAAGAATAATGAATGATAATAATGGCTAAGAGAAAACCCAAACTCTTTACCTGCAGTAGTTGCTTCATAAAGGTTTTCTCTTTCTAATGATTTCCTACAGTTTGATTCTGACACTAATGGTAAGTCTGAGGATTGTTAATTCTTCTTCAGAATAGTACGTGCTTCATTTTACAAATAAAATATGAAAGAAAACCTTTTAATGACACCCACTGCATTGCTGGGGGATGTTACACATCTGTCTTGATGAGCATGAAGAAACATAATACATTGGCCTTTCCCAGAGAATTATTGAATTTGGCCTCATTTTTATTCAGTCTTTGCTCAGGCAAACTCCCCAAAAAGTTTTAAATTGCCCAAGATTAAGTTTTAGTTTTGCAATGATAAAAGCAGAACACAAGGAGAGACTGTCACTCTAAGCAAAAATTTACTCTCACAAGTAGTTCACTGAATTTAGTACTGCTGTCTACACGATCACTTATAATGAAAGATACTTGTAGAAAGTCACAGTTTTATACAAAATAAACACACTGCTAGACTTAACCACGTAGCCTGGCAATAAGAGAAAAACAATGAAAATAGGACTGAATGATGCATCCACTGCAAAACACAGTGCTCCATTACAGAGTAGTTAAAGTTAATTTTTTATCTTGGGTTGAAAGTGATGGCATAATCATGACACCAATGATAGTTTTCTATATAAGAATTATTAAAAATTAAATTTCATCACAAATTTATTCCATTAAAATAATTGCCTATTGCCTTGAATACTCTACAGTATAAATAAATGCATGAAGAGCTCAGCTAATTTTCTCTCTCCTATCTCTGGGTACTTTTGATCATATGCAGTTTCTTTTTGATTTTTCTTAGATTTGAGAAAGAACAGGCAAGGAAAGTACATCCATCCCTCTGAGGCAATTGCAAAAGATTGTGTGTGTCAGTCTACATCTATGTAAATAACAACATTTTTGGAAACTGGAAAGGAATTAAATGCTGGTGCTTTTGTCCTCTCTTTCCTCAGCAAGGAATGGCAGCACTACCTTCTGCTATAGGTAGGATTTTCTGACATCTTTCCTCCATAGGTAAATGTTTTTCCCTTTGGTGAAACAGTAAATCACTTCTGTTGCCTGAAAGATGGTACTGACACAGTTGGATAACATAGATTTTATTTGTAGAGTTATTGTAACAGTGTAGAAAAGGTTGTTTGTCAAAACTAGCCTACAATACACCAAAAATGTATGAGTAATATATAAACATTGCACTGATAAAAATTACAACCATCTTAGATAATACCATTAGATAATATCTTCTCTGCTCTAATTATCTAAACAGTATTTTCTCATGACTTGTCCAACTTTTAGTGCACCTAGAATATGCAGGGGATTTTATTGACAGAGCCCTACCCACAGGAATGGGTCCTGGCTGTCTTTAACCATTTCCATCACATTCTGCCAGTGCTAACAAGCTTTCCTAGAATATGAATATCTTATTCAGGTTTCTTCTTTATCTAGTATTCCTTTCTTACCTTCCCTTGTGAGCTTACATGATGGAAAGTTGATATAGAGTACAGACTGAATGCAAATTGCTTAATTTATTCAGGGATTAATAAGGACATAAAACCTAATATTACACGTTTTAAAGACATGAAAAGAAATTCACATTCATGAAAAATTACTTACTTTCCTTCAGACTCACTTTTTTTCTTGGGATATTTCCCTACACCCCATCTGCCTGTGCACTGTTACTGCTCCAGGAGGACACGGCGCGTGGAAGCTCTAAAACACAACCAGACTGCTCCTCCTGACAACTTGATTTCTTGTATGTTCACACTCAGGGTGCAAATACAATCAAAAACATACCAGGTATTCAAAGAAATTGAGCATCACATAAATTCTTTCATGGGTCTTTGGGCTTTGGAAAGGATAGAGGTGTGTGAACTGACAGATTGCTGATTGTGATGAATCTAGGAGACTTGCTTAGTTTTTGGGGAACAGCTTTGTTTTGAGAGCCTTGCGTGCGATGAATAAAATGAGCTAGAAGGAAGAAATGTCAGTTCTTTCTGAGCTAAAAAGACGGGTCAGCAGCTTATCAAAACCTATTAGTTCTTTCAGTCAAATTACATTTTGAATAAAGACACTCCATTCCCATTGTGTTTCTCAGTGAATGATTCTGGTATTTTCTTTCAGGAATAAACTGAATCAGCCACTGCAGGCAATTAACTCAATAAATGACTACCAAGAGGAAACACTGATGCTGTTTCCATGCTAATCCAAGTCCTGCAACAAGCTGTAGCAGCACTCATTGCAACAGTATTGAAAGAACAGATATGTTCTTACCTCGGTAGCACCTTCACCCACTGATACAGCCCCGTGAAACTGAAGGGTGACAGATGTTAACACTGCAAAGCAGAATTTGGTCCTGTATGGGTGTATACCCAATAAGAATCTAGTGTAAATAACAGCTGCATTTAATAAAAATCACCTTTCCAAATATCGACATTTTTGCTCTTTCCTCTTTAAGTAGTTTTATGAAATAGAAAAGTATTGTGAGAGTTTCCCTACAAATTGTTCTCCAAAATGGTTTGAGTGTCATCTCTGTTATTCCCTGGGGTCCTCTGTGTGCATCCTGCATGCCAGTAAAGTCACAGTGCAGAAGAAAGCTACGCTTTTCCTTCAGCCTCACACCCTGTGATATAGAGAGTAGATCCTCTGCAAACCCGCACAGGAATATGGGATAGATCACGGCTCTCTGGCAGCCCACCAGTTCATTCAAGAGCTGAAGGGAAATACTGGCTCTGGAATTGCTCCTCCAGGGTTAAAGGTACAATGGGAAACAAGCAACCCACAGAGCTGGAGTTTTCTAAACCCATGGTTGAAATAAATCAGAATCCTACTGAAAACATGAATATTCACATACACAGGACACCCCTGGTCACTGCCACTCAAGTCCAGGATGTATTTGTCATCCCCAGAAAAGCAGCTGGTCAAGTCCTGCTAACTCTCACTGCTTCATGGTAATACACCTACAGACTAAGTTTTATGACAATACTTGCCCTATACTTTGTCAGAGAATTATCCTTTCCGTGCCCCAGATCCTTTTTTTTCCATGAGTATTTAAACATCTAAAGGACAAAAATTAGGCTACCTCTGCTTGGCATGTGAAGACCCTACATCAACAGTGGCATTGGAGGCAGCAAGTCTCCGTACAGCAGCAGGAACAGTTAAAGCAGTAATGATAGGCTCTGGAAAGGCAGTTCTCTTTCTGGCTCTAGTATTTTTGAAAATACTATTCATAGCCCCCTGCAAAAAAAAAAAAGAGCTATCCCCAAGGTGCCAGAATTTAAGGTCAAAGGAAAAAAAGCAGATGGGAGACGTGGAATGAGTAGTGGGCAACTTAGAAAAGGTTTGAACAAACAGTTTTTCAAATATTGATATACATACATACATAGACAAAAATCCACCAAAAGACTATTTGCAGTGTGCCTAATAGAAACGTGTCTTTGCCATAATTTGCAGTATTGAATGACTTGAATGACCTTTTTTTAATTGGCCTTGTATAAGGTTTCACTTCGTATACATAGTTTAGCAAAACCCTAATTGTGTTTTGCACTCATATGATAAGAGAAACAGCTAACACCTGAAGCTTGTGCTAAATATCAGGTTGTGTCTTTTCCACAGTCTTTGCCAAGGATTTACCTTCACATGAGATTTACCAAGGCTCATGCTGGATTTGATAACACTTGAAATTTGATAGAAATTCTTTACATCCCCAACGCCCCTCCTTCCCCCCTATAAGACAAGCACTACTTCAGTATAAAATTTGCCTTCAAATTAATTCAGGGAAGTCCTATGGCATGACTAATAAAATAATTTTAAAAATCAGACTACATAATTATAATGGTTCTTTCTTGACTTAAAAGCTTAAGACATCTGCAAGTGACTGTCCCAATATATAATCCTATTGCCTCCCTAGTACCTGTGCACTCAGTAAGATTAATTGCATTGCACTTCAGCCCAAACAACAGAGAAAATCTTGTTAGATCATCCATTCAATCTTGTTTTATTAATAGAGCCACTTATAGATACTATGCGGTTGCATTTGAAGAGTTATCCTGATACTGTCCCTGTATCTAGACAGATATTTTTGTTTCTTTTCGCATGACTCTACTCATTAAAGACAGGTATTCTATCAAAAGCAAAGATAAACAAAGGAAATAAAATTACTGAGTCTTGGCACAGGCAGCCATGTCAACTCCAACTGAGAAAGACTCTTACCTGGCAAAGGACACCCTAAGATTTCCAGTCTCATACAGATGCTACCTTCTTCGAACCAGGACCGGGGGTTTATACGGATATAGCGTGCAACCAGGGGCACCGGCAACATATTGAGAACTGGGATCTCTTTCTCACTGTTTCCTTCAAAAATCTATGTAGGCCAAACATACAGAAATGGCAAGATCAGTCCTTCAAAAAGCCTTTTAGCAGTTTTGGTAACAGAAACAAAGTCACCTGGTACAGCCCCAGACTGATGGTGGCTCAGGTTGGAACTGCTCTTCAAAGAGCAGAATCTCCCCACGTCCCTCAGAGAGGGGCAAAGGAGCTGGAGGTCTACACCCTCTCTCCAACAAAAGGCACCTCATGGGCATGAGATTTCCCCAGGGATCAGCAGACTGCTGCTAACCTTTGCATGGATCATGCAACAAGAAACATATCTCATCACAGGCAAGACCACTGCCAGGGTGGCAGTCACATCCATAGGCAGACACATGCAGATTTGTCACATAGGATATTCTGCGTCCCTCTCTATATTACATGACTTGCTCTTAAAATTAGGGGGATCACTGAGAGATATTGCCTTGTAGTCTTATACTGACCAATAGGGTAAATCAAAACTTCATGCGGACAGCACCCACTTTCCCACCTCTGCTCTTCTTCATAAAATATCTATTTCATGATACTCACCACATCTCCAGATTCATTTCTGACAGCAGTCCATGCATGACTGTCATTGCTCACCAATACTCTGTAAGAGGTCACCCAGTTACTCCTTGAAAAAGACAAAGAGTATCTAAATTATTTTTTCATAACTTAGAATGACTGCAAGTTGTGTTTAATGTAATAAGCTTGTAAGACTGCTAGCAATGGAGATCCCACGCGGCAAAGTCATGCCAACTCTTGGCTGAAAAAGTGACATACAAATCTAGATTCAACACATAATTAAAAAAGCCTAGCACATAGAAGCAAAAAACCCCCCAAGATAATATTCTGGGATTCCAGGAGGTGAAGGATTATTGCCCTCCTTTCCTTTTAGATGCAGAGTTTGGGATAAATGGCTCATCTAGAACAGATGTATTCAGTGTTCAAAAATCTCACCTTTTCAGCTACAGAACATTTATTATTTCTTCTGTTATTATCAGAGAGGATGGAAAAAAGTAATAAATCCTCTAGGATGAAAAGTCCGTGAATTTCAACCAGCCAAATTTTCATTTCTTCCAATACAAGAATGACTGGAGCCTGCAGTCATTCTTGTATTTATTAGCAATAGATAGGAACAAAGAGACAATTCTGTCTCTGCACAGTAGAGTCCAATTGATCACAGTACTTGTGCACTACTACAATATCTACATCAATCTTCAGCAGGCTGATGTTTCTAGTGCCCTGTTATCTGATTTACAGCAAAATCCCCTTCAATCTAAAACAGCAAAATCTTCATTTGTACTTAACTTGTGCCTTCTCTGTATTCAGCTAAAGAGTATGAGGGGAAATAAAATGCTGCTTCCTGTATTCTGAGAGGAGTTAAAGCTATGTAGCTTTTACACAGTCTGGGCATTCCCCATGGTAATGTGTATACAGCTATGGAGAAGGTAATGCCCTGACTCTCCTTTCATATTTGTTCATCTGAAAGAGCAGCAGTAATTTATTTTTTTCGCTAACACCTTCTTGGTTTCAACAGGCAGTGACTTGGAGGAGAGTTGTGGCTTGAAGGTATCTTTGTGCCGTAAAGTCAGTCTAGGATGATTAAATTCTATATTCATGTATATAAACTGATCGTCCGTAACCAGCAGTCATTCTTGGACACGGGTTCTTAGCTAAGCTACACACTGATTGCTGGGTGTGAAACCAGGGTAAGGAAAGCTCTTGGGACTAGAAAGAAGAATAGAGGCAATTTGGGCAGTTATGGGAGAAGCAGCAGAGCGTATGGACTGGAGATAAGGGATATCTGGAAGGACAGACACACCTAAGAAAAGCTTCCCCTTGTACTGCACCCATACAAATGCAACTTTGTTTTTCTTTCTTTTAAAATCAACAAATAATACTATCAAAATACCTATGAACACACACGCTGACTTCACTGTGCTTACGTTTAAAGGGACAAACTAGCTTTTATATGTTCACTAAAAGAGAGTCAGTCTTCTGGCAAAGACCAAAAAAGTGGCAAGGGTGGAACAAGAGCAAATTCATCAGCCACAAGATCAGCACAAGTTCACCCAGCTCTGTCTTGTACAAAATAGTGACCTTCAGATAATGCCTAAGTCAATGCATGGCAGAATTATTTAATATAATTATTTTATAAATAATGATATATAATAAAAATCATATAAAATAATTATATAGCACATTATTATATTGCATTATAATATTATAATATATAATACATATCACATGTAGTATTATTATAATAATTATATATAATTTTATATTTCCATCTGCTATTTCATTTTCTGAGTAACATTGGTCCCACTTACACAAAAGATTCAGAATGATGTCCAGACTTACAGTGACACCTAAACCCAAAGATTAGGTAAGTGTTTAGTAGGATTTACAAAAGCACTTCTGTATGTGGTATACTAATACCCCCAAAAGTCAAAGATAAGTGATTTTGAAAAAATGACTGAACAAACCCATCTCTGTTTTACACACTAAACCAGTCCTTTGCAAATCTTTCACCAGTCTTCAGTTAATAGATTTTGCAATTCATGTTAGTTTAAATGGAAAAATCTTGACTATTGCCAAGGAGACTGAACTTTCTATTATTGTATTGAAGAGATGAATACATCTATCATTTGTAATGCACACACTACTTCAACATTCGTTAAACAACTTTAACAAGTTAGCAGCACTCTGAAAATACTAATTGTCTGCCTGTCAGTGAAAGATCTCTTGGGGCAGGAGATTTACTGGAGATCTGTGAAGTGCCACGGTGGCATCTCAAGTCTTCATGACTGTAAAATGATACACAACAAAATGGACAGTGACTTCAGTTTCTAATAATTCTTGCAAAGAACTTTCTTCCATCTGCTTCTTTGTGATCATGAGTTGATGGAAGACAGATTTACTTCTAGCAAAAATGGAAACTATAAATTTTGTAAATGGCCAACAGTAAACCCCAGGAAGAGGCAAAATACCTTTTTCTGGTTGAAAAAAAAAAAAGCTTGAGAGTAAAATTCATGGGTTTGAATGAGGGTGGCAGGGGTAGTGTACATACTCGGTGCACATAAAATGATGTTGGTTTTTTTGTTTGTTGATTTGGTTTTGTCTGGGGTTTTTTTTTTGGGGGGGTGGGTTTGTCAGGGTTTGGTTTGTTGGAGTTTTTTTTCATATTCTTGGCCATTTTTCAACATCAGGTTAAATGACCAAAAGAGGCAATGTCACAAATCAAACATCATTGCTTCTGAAGTATTACAGAACTTTTTTCACTTCAACCGCAAAAATAAGATTAGGAGGGCAAACACAATACATCCGTATTCATTACTCTACAGCTGGAAAAGAAATTCAAACAGAATACCAGTCATATAAAAATAAGACAACAGTGGACATCCTTTATAACTGAGAATTTTGTAAGAAACCATGGCACATATAGAAAGTTTTTAAAAGAACCAGCTCAATTTACTGGCATGAGAAAATATTGCTCTTACATTAATAGTTCCAAGCTAGGAATTTATTTACCATATTTTAGTTTTCTCACTCCCTACAGTTACAAAGGTTCAAACTTCTCCCAAAGGAAAATGTATACTAATCAATCGTACACTTGAGTGGCAACCAGTAACATGCTTTTCAGAGGCAGTCTGCCAATTAAAATATAAATGGGACTACATCCAGTCTTGTACATTTGCAGTATAGAAGGAATACAGAGGGTCACGAGAGGAGATACATCAGTGTAATATATTAAGTCACACACCACATCCTATTAACTGTGCTTGCCTGTAAGGAATAAGCATTCTCTTTGCATTTGTTGAGATGTAGAATAAAAACATCACAGGTGACCAGATCCTTCTCCCACTGGCCCTAAATGCAAAACCACCTTTAGGGGTTTAAATTCCTCCCCCTTTTTTCCAATGTCGTAAGAAAAACAGCTTCTGCCAATATTAAGAAGGCTGCTGTAAATACAGATTCCCCTCAGAAATGGCATCTTCTGCCTTAAATTCGCATTCCCTGTGGTGGAGAAGGGGACCTCTGCATGTAGTCATGTGTTCAGAGTATCTGGAAAACTAGCAGAAGCTAATGAACAGGGCTTCTGACCAGGGAGCTCAGTATCTTTAAATACCAGATATTTCTACAGATACAGAGCAGCAGAAGAACATTCAACATACTAAATCTTCTGAGAGCTGCAGATTTCTACACATGTGCAGCACAGGAGGTCTGATGCTTCCAGGAAGCAGATGGATGTGCTGCACATGCTTGAATCAACAGCCGGTCTGTTTACAGTAAGCACAGTGCTTCCTGGAACTGAAGAGTTTAATAAGTACATGGTGCTCAGTTTATTCATGTAGACACTAAAACCTAAAGCTTTCAGGGAAATCCATCACAGAAACATGACAGCTAAAGTAAAGTCTTGCGCTAGAAGTTTTGGGGAATGTCATCTGCTTCGTGTTGTTACCCGATGACAGAAAGATCCGTCTCATTAGGTTTGGGATTTGCAGACATCAATTTCTGCAGCACGTCACACTGAATCTTTTTGGGGCCCATCAGCATTGAACACTAAAGCTATCTAAGCAAAGCTGAAAGAAAGCTATAAAGCTTTACAGTACTTAGGATGTCCCTGCCATTGTTTTAGAGAAGCTCTTCTGAATAAAATCTCCCTGGACCTACTATGATACTCCTCAGATATTTGTTGGGTTTGTAGAGTCAGGTAGATATAATTCAGGGAAAGCCCTATGCCAGCATTCAGAAAAGAGAGCGTTATCAAGCTCTTTCTTGGCAGGAAGCTAGGCAATACACAAGTTATTGCTTGGCAGTATCTTCAAAAGTATTCAAGGTTACCTCAAAAGTATTCAAGGTTACCTCTAGTTCATCATGCTCTAGCACAAAGTGCTTATGTACATGACTGCCTCACAAATTTCATCAGTGCTCAAAAAGGATCAGAACATACAGATTCAACAGGAATCATTTGGATTCAGGTGCTTCCCATTAATAATCCTTCTTAAAATTTATGCCAGCTTTATCTCTTCAGGAGAAACCTATCTGAAAAATCTCAGTATCTATCGCCAACATGAATCAATTCGTTTCACAGAAAGTAAATGTAAAAATCAAAATATGATTCAAATTCACTTAATGTGGTGGATTTTTAAAAAATATTATTAATTAGTTGTTTTTTATTTGTAATGCGTTAGCTTTAGGCAAGGCTTATTTGAACATCTTCAACTTTAAATTCAGTTTCCTGTGATGCATGGAAATGTTCAGCTCATTCATGTCCATCCAAAAAAAAGACCAGCTGAGGGATTAAGTGACTTGCCCAGGGACAGAGAGGAAACCTGTATCAAAGTGGAGAATTAAAAGCAGATCTCCTACAGTCTTGGCAGGTTCCTGTCCGGAGAATCGGCTTTCCTTATCTAACCACATCATCAGGCTACTGAGCATAAGACAAGACATCATGACAGCACCAGAACAGCAAAACATCTTTCTGCCTTGCCTTCCCCAATATAATTTGCTTACTTTTCTTTATGAGTATCAGACACATAGATGAATCTCAACTCAGCACAACACACAGCGATTACTAAATGAGAAGCAGTGGAGGGGTGCCAGACGTTTGACTGCCCAGCCTCTAGCAGGCGAGTACATCAGCTGAGACTTCTGACTATTTGGGTACAGTTTTATTTGTTTGGACAGCATCTGCTGATGTAATATTTTAAGGCCAAGCTTCTCAATTATGGAAAGCTGAATAAGCAACAGGTGAAATAAATCTGATACTTTTTATCCTAGTCTCTAAGGATGCTTTTCCAAATCAGTAAAGCCCCACATGATTTGAGATAAATGAGAAAGGTTGACAGGTGCTGGTCAGCAGAAGTTCAAGTCCACAGTGGCAGAGATGCTGGGGATGAGACTAGCAAACATTGGCAGAGTTCACATTAGTATCATCTACAATAGACCTGGCTCCAGCTGACATTATTCTTCTGCTGTCATGATAATCTGATTTATCTGCATTACAAAACCCTAAAATTAATAGAAAATAGAACCAGGCAGGCACACAGATGTGTATCCTTCAATAATGTATAAATTGACAAGCCAAAACACTTGAAATAGCAGAATCTCTATACTAAAAAAAACGTTAGGCAAACCTTAGATTAAACTGTACTTATGCAACAGAATCAGCATGCCAGCAATTAAATGGCTTTCTGCTTGAAAAAGTAATTTGTAGTCTCATGCAATTAAATGTAAACCCATTAATATTAATATTCTATAACAATATTTATGCTGATAAAATTTTAAATCACCCACTGCCCAAGAGTTTCAAAAACAAGCTAAGTCAGAAAATGCTCAGGCTAACCACAGGTAGCCCAGCAAGTTTTACAAACTAATTAAAATAAACATGATTTAAGAGATGGAGCCTGACTAGCAAGCAAGGGTATTTTTTTTAATAATTGAAATCTTTTAATGTTTAATTTTTAAAATTGCTTCTAGCTGACTTAAATGAATATACTGCTGTGAAATCCAGCTCTTCGGAGGCCCTACAAAGAAAAGCTCAGGGCCAGCATTTCACTTTCTCAGACTGAATTAAGTACAGATTTTTCAAAGCGCTCTTCTCAGTGAGGAAGAGTTGGGTTTGCAAATGCATTTCCCACTTACAGGCAAGTTTTTACAAGATTTTAATCTCCAATTTTCTGACCTTTCAGGGAAATCCAGTGCCAGCTGCGGTTGTTTCCTTTTGCTGTTGTACATTCAGATAGTAACACCTGAAGGTGCCAGGTCTCCCGCGTGGGGTCAAAGACATCTTCTGCCCCAAAGATTTTATGGTCTTAACACCTATGATTTTGGGCTGTTCTTTACAAAAAGATCTGTATGTGTTTGAAATTCTTCCTACACCAGACTTTCCCCATTCATATCTTATATATCTGCTAAACATGATCAAGTTATGATTCCTTTACTTCTAAACCTCCTTTTGTGACATTTTTATTTTTCCATTCTTGTTTGTGTCTATCACACCTTTGTAAAACAGTCACATATTTGAGAAGAAAAATCTGAACTATATAGTCACTGCCTCACTATGTCTTTTTCTCTCCTTCCCATGAATATTAAAGTAATGGAAAATGAAAAGCTCTGACAGTAATCAGCAAATACTGTCATTTGTGTGCACAGCTGTGAGCATATTTAAAGTAATGCAGAAGGGGCTCATAGCTACCAAGTGCACACAAAGATGTGGCCAAGTGCCACTTGGTGCTCGCAGAAGGGATATGCTGGGCATGGGTGAGGGGAAAGGAGCAGCTGCCTGATGTCTCCTAGGTATTCCCCCCCCCCCCCCCCCCCAATCATTCTCATCGCAATGAGTCATAATGAACATGCAAAATATACAAATCAAGGCTGTGATTAATAAGTGTGAGTAATCTTTTGCAGCAGATGCCTTATTCATTTGATGTATCCCTTTCCTCAAGGCTTCACTTCATTTGACTTCAAACTGCCCATTGTAGTCCCTTCCATGGAGGTTAAAAAGCTTTCCTCCTTCTTCTGAAGATCCCCAGTGAGCCTCACGGTGCAAAGCAGGTTCTCTCCACCCCCCACCACCCTTTTTGCAGTGCAAAGGGGTGTTTAACCAGCCAGGAGCCCTCCTCCTGGGGATGGCAGTGACCTGCTCCCTCCCAGCACCACAGTGAGTCACCGAGTCCTTGGCAAAAGAGTTGTAACTAGAGCAAGGGAACCATGACAAATCATACCCACAACAAAACAGCATCAGTTTTGACATTTTTGTCAAACTTGTGAAAGTATAAATACGTTTCTGGGTGTGCTGTCAGAACTCCACCTACACGGGATCATCTGAGCTGGTCACAAACCCAGCTCCCCAGTGCCGGGAGCGGATGGCAAGTATAGGGATGAACGCTGTACGAAAATCCTGTGTAGGGCACACGAATAGAGGTGAAAGATGAACGTGGCACAGGGATTGAAGTGAAGCAAATAGATGGAGAGCACTCGAGGATGAAACTGCCAAAGACTGACTCTCAGTGCTGCAACAATTGAAAGCCCATGAGATGGCTCCACCAAGCCGGAGTTAATGGAAAATATAACTTAGTAAGAAAGCTAATCATAAACATTAGTATAATATGTAACTAGTGACATTAATATATCAAGGGAGCTTTTTCTACACTGAAATCAGGTTGTTTGAGAACTCACATCAATATATTTGATACGATTTCAGTGGATTTGAAACAATTTCACTCTATGAGAGTCTGACTTTGGGGAAGCTGTAATAATTTCTGTGGTCCTGTCACCCAGTCAGGGCAAATAACAGTTTGCACTGATTTGATGCACCATAACAATTCATGACAGTACAGAGCAGCTGCTTATTTTATTATACAACTTGGATAAAACATCAATACATTTTCATTGAATTTGCTGAAGTTTCATAAGGGTGTGTTTTCACAGCCTCTGTGTGGAGATAGGAGATACTGCTTTGAAAGTCAATGCCAAGTATTTTCATTGTTCTTGTGAGCTGGACAGGATTTAGAGTTAATTCTGCTATGGTTTCTAAAGCAGCATCATGCTGTTGTTGTATTTTGCCCCTTCTTCCTGTGTACAGTGCAAAATTCTGTTTGCTTATATATCTGTAAAAACAGCTAAAATACCTGAGTAACCACTACACTGTTCCAAATGCTACCGCAGTTACACTGAAAGGATTATCACTGCTCTTTATACTCTTATTATTGGAACACTGAAGATGCTGATGTGATTATCTCTTCATGAAACCAAACCTACTACTGAGACCACAATCTTAATACCATGAATGGCTGATAAACTGGGGAGGAAGCAAGGAATTTTTACCCTCCTGCAAGCAAAGAAGTTCACCACCTTGCAATCCTCACATACAGACTGTCCATAAAAGCAAATCTCAGCTCCTGAGGAATTGCCAGTGAGTATAGCAATAACTTAACATTTGGGGCAACACATTCATTTTGTGACTAAAGAAAGAGCAGAATGCTGTACTGCCAAAATTAGAAGCAAGTAAACTGCACTGACCTAAATTTATGCTCAACTCTTTCTCTGGAAGGTACCCAGCTTGCTACAGACCTACAGTTCCCTAAGGGTAGATTGTCAAAAGGGATGCTGGGGGATCACAAAGGGCTGTGCTGCACACAGAGAAGGCTGGGTGTACTATTAAAAAAAAAAAAAAAAAATGCAAAATTACTCCCCTATTCAATTACAAATATGTTGTCTTTAGCAAAAACATCATCAGACACAAAATCAAATCTGCTGGGTATTTATTATTTGCTATCCCTATAGAGTAGCATAAGGAAATCAAACAAGTGACACAGTAAAGAGCATGTAATGGTGTCTATACTAGCTTCTAGTTAACACATAGTTTCAACAGTGATGAACAAAAGTGACCAGTTTAAAAGTGTGTCAGTTTAGAAGCAAGCAATATATATAAGTCATTGTAATTATTCCTTCTAGCCAGCAACACCAATGATTTGTTGTCTCCTCTAACCAACTAACCTTTTAAGCATTGTTGCAGGTTTGCAAGGCATGTGGACTACCCTCCACCCAAAGACGACTTTGAAAATTGCCACCCCTTCATTTTTTTTTTCCATAAAGACAAATATCTTGCATAAAAGTAAAAAATCTTCAATATTTTCATGAGGCTGAAAAGTCTTAAAGGAAACACACTTGGAATTAAGTCTATTTTGATTTTTTCTAAAAATTTCACCATTTTGCTTTGGAATTTGAGCATTCTGCACAGATTCTTTCATCCATGCTTTTTCTTATTGTCAGTTTGTTATTTCATGACATGCAGTGGTAGTGCATAATTTAACACGGTTGAAAGGTTAATTTTAAGAAAAATACATCAAGTCGCAAATACATCTTACTGAAATGTTGCATCCTCTTCTAAAAATCAAAACATCCTCGGTGTTGAAACAGTCTGAAGCTTTATATTACAGTCAGTAGACACTGACTATTTAGATATGTGGGTTTTCTCTTGATACAAATGATGGTGCTGAATTATCAGAAGATAGTTTGGGTTGTGGGAAACATGTTTCCTATGTTTTTTAGATTTTTGCCAAACTGCTAAGAATGATTAATGTTTTCTTTCCCTCTGTCAAGAGAGTGCATATTTTAAACTATCACATCATTGCTTTAAATATATGGCACAATTCCACAGTGATGCTTCCAGTGTCCCACTCAATTACCTCGAATAGTTGTTTAAAGACACTTGGTTCATAAAACTGACAGATGTATTGGCAGAAATATAAAGAATTACATACTGTATTTCTCCCACAAATATTCAGCCATATACCCCCTTGTAGTCCAGCTATGGCACCATCCACATCCCAGAGGAGATGTCACATGCTTTTCTAAAAAGTCACATCACTCACACAACTTTCTCTAGCCTGAGAAAGCAAACAAAACAGCTCTGCAAAGAGGTGTCGCCAACGTCCATCGATTACTGGATATTCATAGTGAAACTGTGGTAACTGCCCAGAGACACTGATCTCCAGATGTTCTCAGTTCATGCAAAGGAACTGATATTCTGCCCAGTCTCAGGGCGTTAGATTTTATTCATATCAACCAACACTTGTGACACTTCTGAGTTTTGGATATTTTCAGTGTAAAAATCAAAAAGAAATCCTGGTTCTTGCAGCTGGGCCCCACTTTATCTGTGAAATTCCACATCTGTAGATCTTCTGGATAATCTAAGCAGAGTTTGTAATTTACAACGATAATTGCCATGATTTCAGGTTTCCCAAGAATGACTGAGGTGCCTGAACAGCAATAGCCCTTGAGTCCACATGCTTGCTTTGGTAAAAGGAAGAACTCCTCAAATTCAGAAGTTTTTGTTCAAAGCCTGGTTTTTCTTGTTAAAGGAGGAAAAAGGAAAAGCAGAAAGATTTGATTCTATGTGACTATCATGGCATTCTCAGCCAGGCAGTTTGAGCATAAAATTTGACTCAGAAAGGTTTTTCCTTAAAAGGAAGTGATTGAACAATTCAAGTATTCATTACTAACCAAGCATGGTTTCCTTCTTTCTTTAGTTAGGTCATCTGTGCTTTCAAGAGCTGTTTCTGCACCTTGGCCTCTTCCTCCTCAAGGCTCTCATGTCTCAAACACAAGAGCCCTAGACAGGCAAGAAGAGCCACAGCCCGGTGGGGAAAGACAGACAAGAAATAGCAACTTTTCAGGTGAAACTGGGAGAGGAATAACTGAGGTGAAGCTGTTCCTGCCAAGATGAAGTGACAACCCCATGCATTTTTGTGTTCTTTGCATTGTGTCAAGTGTAACCTTCAATTCAACATTGCCTATGAAGCTCAAAAAAAAAAAAAAAAAAAGCAAAGATGGATGCAAATAGACTGTCTCTGGTGGAGTGGGCTATCAGCAAAACCAGACTACAGTTCCCAGTGCTGCTATAAAGGAGTAAAGGGTTGCTTCCACCACCAGTATACTAGCTCTGGCTACAGCACTGGACATACAAGCAGAATCAAAGGCCAGACTGCTAATAACTCAAATGCTGCGGCCCTGCAGTGAGGGAAAAAGTTATCTGATACAGGATTCAGCAGGGTGTCCTTGCCTGTCCTCCCTTGTCACTTTACATGTCCTCATTAAGGAAGCTAAAAGGGACCAGGACAGGCACAAATCTGATCTAAGCAGAAGCTCAGAGAGGACTTTCAGTTAGGTAATTTTTTCCACTTTGTTAAAGTTTCTTATTCAATACAAAGAGGGAAAAAAAGGTTGCTTTTCCAATTCTTTATCACTATCACATAATAGCATTAGTGAACTTAACATATATTCTAGTGTCTTGATTTTTTTTTTTTTTTTTGTATAATGCTGGGAAAGTGGCCAAGGCTTAAATAAAAATCTTACCTTGGCTCTCAAGCTTAGCAGGCTTTTGAATCTAATACAACACAGATAAGAGGGGTGGTTTTTGGCTCTCCTACCTGAAATCAAGCTTATTCTCCAACATATGTTTCTATTAGTTACAAAAGCACTATATTCTTGTCACATAACTTCATGAAGTTGGGTAGGTGCCTCAAGTAACAGAATGGCATCTTTTTGTACAAACTTTCATATCATAAACAGTCATTTTTGATACCATCACAGTCAGTAGCTAAGTATAAGAGAAGGAAGCTAATGAGTCTCCTTTGCTTCTAGTGCCCATTATAGCAAAACAGTAACAAAAGAACCTGACCACACCAGTAAAAGTTCTACCAGCCTGTTTCTCCTGGACTGGCCTGCAAAATACAATTCACTGCATGCAACCCCTATGACTACCATCAGGTCATTGTCTCCTGAGTTTGCCACAAGTACCAAAGCTTCCACCAGTGCCTCTGAACCCCATCCCAAGGCAACTTCTGCTCTAAGCTCAGGGTCTACTGTTGTCTGGATTCAATATCTCTTTGCATAGCTCTTCTACACACCAGGATTTCATGGTTTTTTCCTTTTCTCTCACTTTCTTGAGTGCTGGAGGAATTGAGGCAGAAAGTCATACTGAGAAGATCACCTTTCAAATGCAACAATACGAGTAATTCAGAACGCAACATCTGCTATCTTGCTGGGTATGATGTTCCCACGTGCCGAGACCCTGGAAGCCCCAGGAACACCACTCTTGGCCCAGATGAGGGCTGCATGCATCAGCCTAAACTCTTTTGAAAACATGAACACCTACTTTGGTACCTCAGGAAGTACTGAGTTAATTTTAAAATCTAAGGACTTACACATGCAGAAGCAGAGCACAAAACATCAACTACATTGATTTAATCTGCTCAATCTGATGAAGGGAGAGAGAAAATGAGGTGGACTTCAGGGAAGGCAGTCCCACAGCCAAGGCTGTATCAAGAGACACCAAGCGAGATGAAGGCCATCACACTCTGACAAGAAAATCCACCTCCACGGCAGTCGCTTGTGTGTAAATTGGAGGTAGGGAAGGAGATCACTCCTTCCTGGGACTATTTCTCCCCACTCCCCTGGCCTCTCCATGGGGCTGAGCTCAATCTTACAAGACGTGTTTTCCAGGAGACATTAGCCTGCCCCACAGTGCAGCTAGTCCAGTTGAAACTATCTTTGCTCCTATGAAGCAGAAATGGGCCTGTTTCTCTGCAAATCTGAGTAACAATCTAAGAGGAGCCCGTACCTGCTCTCCCAGCATCAACTCTGCTCCTACTGCAGACCCTCAGAGATCTGCCCACCAACTCTTTGTGGGGAAAGAGGGCAAAACCAGGATTCGGTGATTTATAAACCAAACCAAAAAAATCCAACTGTGAATACCAGCTATAAATAGAATGTCAGGTCCTGCTGTAAGCTCGCAATACAGCCAAACTAAAAATAGCAGTATGACAAGACAAAGCAGTGCAGCACTGGTGTCGATACGAACAGCAATGTCAAGAGTATGAATATAGAAAAGAATGAGACTTTGCTACAGTAATTATCTACCTAACACAGAACAATGTGTAATAAATATAGAAACCTTATTGCCAAAAAGGCTCCTATTCCCACAGCCACATTAAAAGAAGTTAAAAAAACCCCAGAAAATTAAACTATAGATGGAAAAAAAAGACTTTTTCTTTTTTCATAGATATAGTGGTATTTTTCTGGTTTGTCTTCTATTATATAGCACATTCATTTTCTTGAGAGGTCTGACCAGAATGGATCTAAGTCTGTCCATCTCCTGCATATTTGGTCAAAAGGTCTAACAGCACAAGTGGGATTATTTGCTCACATAATGCAATGGGACTCAACAAGAATTTAAGAGATTGAACAAACACGGTAAAGATCAGGAGAAAATAAACCATCACCTCCAGTTCCTGTTTGTGCCAGCTGATTGCTGTATTCCTCATATACAATTCTCACCTCATTCACACTGGCTTTATTATAGAGCAATCTGGGGACCTACACTTAGAAGTAGGTCACAAATGAGTAAATTCACACAAACTTGAGCAAAACAGTTATTTCCCAGTGCTGTATACTCCTTCTGTAACACAGCCAGTAACCAGAAAGCTCACAAATGCTTTCAGCATTGGAAGTGGGTAGCACTATCAGACCAAACCTGAGTTCCTGGGCTATGCATGGCTGGATTGCCTCCCTAGACCAATACAGCAAGGCAGGTGCCTTATTTGTGGCAAGCACTCCTTTCTAAAAGCTTTTTAGCAGGCAGGCTTGAATAATGTGGAGTCTTCCTAGCATCCATAAACACAGCACAGCATGCCTGCTACCAAACACTGCAGTCTTGGTCAACACATACTGTGTGGGTTTTGGTTATATTATAAATTCCTCTATAGAACAAAAAAAGTATAGATATAAAATTTGCTTTAATTGCTCATTTAAAAATCATGTTGTTTTGGCATTTTACCAATTATTTGGCGATTGCTTATGTATTAGGAAATCTCAAAGATAACTGGTTATTCTCTAAGATGATAAACTAATAAAGTTAAATATTGAAAAATATTTAGGAAGTTAAATACAAGCAAATTTGACAAGGTGAGGATAAAGGCGTATAATCCAAGGGAATCATGGTGCTTTCTTTGCCAGATGCAGATAATGACTATAAATGTTTGCTACCTTTAAACTTGTATTTTATACCATTCAAAAGCACTTTGTCTTTTACTTTTTCTCCATTCAATTACTTGATGTTACACAGCATTTCCATTCTTTCTTTTTTCCTTGAAGAATCAAAACATAACACAACATGGAGTCCTTGGTCTGAAAGCTCAGAATCTCATGAAGAAACATAAGCATGTACTTACGACCAGAGAGAGTTTCTTCCTTGCGTGATGACTCCAGTGAATTTTGTTAGCCTTCGAGCATCTACTTCAATCCACTGATATGGGTCATTTCTTCCTGCACACCAAGCACCATCATAAAAATCATTTTCGTTAACACCTGCCTGAAAAGAAGGCAAAATTGTCTTCATAAATCAGAACCAAGATACTGAAGGTCTTTCATGGGAAAAAGAAAAGAAAACATGAAGTCATCGCTCATTCCACTTACTCTTTTGGCTCTCTTTTAAGACCCTTGAGACTGTCATTCTCAACAGTTATATGGAGCAACCAAAATATTTTCTTACTGAAGGCAGGGAGGGAAATTGTACAGAGTCCCTTCAAAAAAACTAAGAACTGTTACATATAAACTTAAGTTAGAGTGAGAGAACATGAGCAGAGCTTCAGTTCAGTCCACCTGTCTGTGACCTGATAGAACCTTTATCCAGAACAAATTATCCACATGTTTTTCAGAGTTATGGAAGTCCTAAAAAGCCATCTCCAACCCATGTAAGTAATGATCAGTGCTGGAGCAATCTTCTTTCTCCTGGAAGCAGCAAAGGAGAGTGTAGGGCATCTGGAAACTGTAATACCATTTCCCACCAATTTTCAATCCCATAACTATTAGTATTCATCACTAGGGATATTCAAGCCTTAAGCAAATTAATATCAAAGGTCAAAAATTTAGGAATGCCCAGCTGTACTCCTACTTGTGTACCAGTCTATATCCCAGTTTATGTTGGCAAGAACACCACAAACAACCTTCTCAACATTTCAAAGAAATAGCTGCAAGGTATTTTGAGCAAGCGGTATTCTAAATACATCTGAAATAGCTTTTAAAGAAACATAGCATTTGAGGTCTTCAGATATTTATCTTGTCACTAAAGCCCAGGAAATGTTTGGCACCAAGCTGGCTACTGCCATAAAGAGCACAGAAGCTTTTCCATATCGTCCTCTGAGGCTATGTGTATTTTTATGATATTTCATCTGTATTTAATGTAGATTTACCGTTGTCATCCATGCAATTCCAAGAATGAATATCCTTAAATATTTCGCAAATATAAATGAAGAGTCTGGAAAACTTTGTAAGTTTACATTAAAGACAGATCTTAAAGCTCTGGTATACAGCTATGACCTGTTTGGTGGTATATTTTCAGTTGGTGTGCGTGTATATACAAAATGTAAGCGAAGGACCCAAGAATACAACTCCCAATTAAATTTCCTGAATTATCCCTCAGGTTCCCACTGAGCAGTATTAGCAGATATTGCAGTCATAGCTGGGTTACAGTGACAGAGACTGACAGGTCTGTCTACCTCCATTTTTACAGAAGGTTTCTACTAAAATGGCATTGGGTGGATCTAATGCACAAAGAGAAGATGCAGTTGTTAATCCCTTTTCCCAATGCAACCCTGGTGGCACCTGAAGGAAGTGCTGCAAAACAATTTAATTTATTCCTAAATTTAATTTATAAAACTTCTTGTTTTCTCAGATATTCAAATGTGAGATAGGGCAGCTTAAAATTAGTTGTTTTCCTGCAACTACCAAATTTACATTAAGCCACCTACTTCTATTAACTCTGATATTTTAAAGTGAAATTTGTATAAAAATCACGTTACAAGATACAAAGAAAAACTATTAACAATGGGAGATAAATTCTTCAAGACGAACTGAACAATGGGAAAACATGAGAATATAAATATGATCACTGACCTGAGTTATAACCTTTTACAAGAAAAGGTTTCAATGCATTTTAAAATAAGATGGAATTTGACGTAGCCTTAGGCTTTAAAACCAATGCTTGACAGGAAGCGTTAAGATCTGCAGAGCACCTTGAACCAGCATCATGCTAATCCCCTTCACACTGATGAAATTCCACCAATTTCTGCAGACCAAGTACTCAGATCTTTCATTACTTTAGCTGGCATCTTTGGTCCTCATTCAGACTGAGAATATGTCCCATTGGTGTGATGCTCATCAGGATGTAAAGCTCTCCTCCACATTACAGTGAGAAGAGGGAAGCAGAGCAGAGAAAAAAGAGCTTATTTGCAAAAAAACCACCCAACCCTAAATTACATACTCAAGTCTCCACAGTTTCAACTGGACTAAGCATGTGTTTAAGTTGTATAGCAAATATGGGGAGTCTAAAGGACATGTTTACAGTTACACACAACTTAAAATACTATTGCCTTAAATAGGGACAAAGAAAACATAGAAAAAAGAAACTGTGCTGCTACTTCTTCCTGCTTTCTTATTTTCTGACATCAGCTTCTCTGAAGCTAAAAGAATATTTTGACCAGGTAAAAATAAGCAGGTGTTTGCATATAACTATCACAGAGTACTACCTAAAAAAAAAAAAAAAGAGTTTAATCAATGAGAAGTTCTTATTAGAAATATTTCCAAAGGAAAAGACTTCCAATAAATTTACATTGAAATGTCTCTTTTCAAGCTTCAAGTCTGTATTTTTGCTTGAGGTCCTTGAGGTTTTGAATTTGCCCTATAGCCACTTCAAAATATTGTTTCTATGAAAAACCTTTATAAACTTAATCAAATATTTAGTAGTTAAAATTACGATTCATTTTCTTTGGAAAAATTTTCATTCCTGAAAGATGAGAACAATTGCCATCAAATGTTCAATCAAATAATATAGATCAAGACACCTTTTCTCAGGAAGATGTTTACTTGAATTTAAAAACTGTATATTGAATTAACAGAGATAATTGATTCAAGTTATAGCATACATAACTTTAAGCTATATGTTTTAAACACATTCTCTTCATAAGTAGAAGAGTGAAGGAGCTAATGAAAACTGGAAGGACTAGGTCTTAAGAAAACCCTTTTTTCCTTCACTGAATTTTTAGAACAGCTCAAAGTCTAGTTCATATTTCACTTGCGGCCAAATGCAAAAACATTTCTCAATATGCAGTTTCTTACAAAAAAATACCTTTTTGATGCCTTTTTTTGTGTGACTCCTGAATAAGTTATCTATAGATGTGAATGTTTAAAATTGTAATTCAAATAAAAGAAATCAACTGCTTATTATGTACCCAGAAACCAAGATGAAGGGAAACTAAAAGGTTACGATTCCTTTACAAACAATATGGCTTCTGATTTTAATTCATGTTTCTCTTCTGAGTTAGAGATGTGTAAGACAGAATAAACACTTTCTCACATTACCACTGTTCCAAAAGTCTTATTCTATAATGAGGAGAAAGATATTACTGTCTAAATGTATTCAAATGCAGAAAGAAATTTCAGTCTTCTGCCACAAGTCAGCTGGAGCAGCAGTAAAAATATACCTAATATCAAACCACTTCTGCTTAAATTCTTTTCCATTCCCAGTAGGGTGATCACAAACATTATTTTACCATTGGAAGTTTGGGAGGGGAGAAAAAAAGCAGCATTACTCATCACAGGTATTTATAGCAACCACTGCCAGTAGAGAAGAATTAAAGCAAACAGGCTGAAAGTAGAACTTTAATAATTTTGTCTTTTGCTTGTGTTTTGATAATGGAGCTTTTCAAAAAGAACTAGTGAAACAAAGAACTGAAAAGACAAAAAGCAATACATCCTGCTTGTTTGCATACACGATTGCATTTCTTGGTTAATCTTCAACGTTGTTTGGAATTCTCCAACCATGAAAATGAGGAAGCAGAAGAAACATAACCTGACTAATTATTTCAGGTTTTAACCACTGCTAATTATTGTACAAGTGACAAATACTAATGGCTTTTATCCCTGAAGGCAAAGCGCCTCAGTGAATATTATTTTATGCTATGATTTTTCCTGATGAGGTTAAATTACTACTGGTTGTGCCACTATTGCAATTGCAAGCTAGATCTCCAATATACAGGGCTCTAGTAGCATTGTTCCTGCCCTCAAGAGGTCCCAACTCAATCACCACATTCATACAGGACTGGGAGCAAAATCAGGTCCTGCACAGCACAGGGTCACAAGAGAAGCAGATCTCAGAAGGTCTTATCCAGTCCTGCTAAGCCTGTCCTCCTTTAGAATAAAGCATACACCGACTAATTTCATATGTTTCAAGTAATCTAAAAAGAAAAAAAAAAAAATAACCCTCAGAAGCCTTTGAAAACCTTCATTATTCTGCAAATTCCCTGTGAATTGAAGTAGTGCCAGTTACCTGGGGTGAGCCCTAAGCTTCTCAGCTAACTTTGCATCAGATGATGAGGTTGAGCAGAGTGTAGATTTTGTCTTATTTTGGGGAGGAAAACAATAGTCACATGAATATTGTGATGGCGTTGCAGTGATACCCAAACCATGCCACAGGGGCAGCAGCCCATAAAATTGCTCATCACCATACATATAGCATAGTGTTCTGGTGAAACTTCAGCAGCAACATCAGCCCCTCAGAGTCTCTCTGATTTGGGCCAAGGGTTTTTCTTCATGTGCAGTACTAAACAGCATGAAAACACAGCCGCATAAATACCAGTGCCTTTTGCCTTTCCCCAGCATGCTGCAACCTGACCTTTTGAGCAGCAAAGAGAAATCACCAGGGACCTCGTTACCCATCTCAGGGGAAACCTGATCACTCCCTACAACTCCTGAAAGGAGGTTGTAGCAACGTGGGTGTCAGACTCTTCTCCCAAGTAAAAAATGATAGGACTAGAAGAAATGGCATCAGGTTGCTCCAGGGAAGGTTTAAATTGAATATTAGGAAAAATTTCTTCACAGAAAGGGTTGTCAAGCATTGGAACAGGCTGCCCAGGGAAGCAGTGGAGTCACCATCCCTGTAGGTATTTAAAAGATGTGTAGATGTGACACAGTTCAGTGGTGGACTTGGCAGTGTTAGGTTAACAGTTGGACTCAATGGTCTTTTCCAACCTAAATGATTCTATGATCTGACACGTCAGTCACCTGTAGTACCTACTCTTGGTTATAAGCATATATCTTTTAAAAGCTACTGAAATTCAGAAGTCTTAATGCAAAGTAAAATTAACCACTGAAGCCAAGTGACAGGGAAGAGATCTGCAAATTCTAAGTGGTTTTGAAAAATTTGAAAGCACTACTAATTTTAAGCTAATCCCAAAGAAACAGTACCTAAAGAAAAATAAATGCAAGCCCATACTTTTCACACTGCCAGTCATGGTGGTAACTCTAAGTGGTCAGGTGCCTTAGGGAATTACTGCAACTATAGTATACAGATAAGCTTTCAGTAAGGTAAAAGCTTTTGATTTGAGAATTACTATTTATCTTTATTAGAGGTAAAGGTATAGTAGAGAAAGAGGGCTACATTTAAACAAGAAAAGTAAGCCAGAGAAGTCACTTTGCTATAAGTCAGGTGTTGGTTTATTTGTGTATGAGCATCCCCCAGTCCTGGGATCAGGTAAGTCCCTATAACAGAAAAGAGTAAAAACAGCTTTTGGATAATAAGGAGAATCAATCCATGCAGAATTTTCACAGCTCAGGAACACTAAAATATGTATCAAGCAGAAGTGTGACACTGTGAAGCCTTTTTTCACAGGAAAAGAAGCACCATTTTTGAATGAAGAAGAGCAAAAACCCAATTTGTACTGGACAGAAGGTCCTTTCACCTGAGTCTCTGTGCAGCACTCCAGGGAGGGCACAACAGCCCCCGTGCCACAGAGGTGGGGAGCTTATGTTCACAATAAATGCAAGAAACCACTGCCACAGACCTGGCAAAAGCATTTCAGCATTTCACCACCTACCCAGGAGGTGATGGTGGGATGGGAGAAATGCAGGCTCTGAGGTCCTAGTACACAGGACACCACAAGAAACACATGTGGTCTCATCCAAGCCCCAGGAGCTTTCAGGAAGGAAGAGCTGAATGGCACCTCACTTCTGCTTACTTCCCAGAAAAGACTGTCTCCTCAGCTTCTGCTGGAGGCTCTGGACTACATTTAGGGGAAACATCATCCATAGGTAAGACTCTTACACTTCTCTATTTATTTTAATGTAGTGTTACTGGTGATGACAGGACACCTGATTAGATGGACTCCTGGTCTAAACCAGTCATCCTTGTGTTTAAATAAACTGGACTTTAACACTAGCATGAAAGATGAGGAATGACAACCAACAGAGAATTCACAGTCTTCGGTCTTATGCCACCATATAAACAAATCTGTAGTAAGATAATTAAACATTCCTATAAAACCTATCTGAATATCATCTGCATACCATTTTTGTGTTCATGTGGGGTTTTTTTCCTAGCAGAGAAAAATGGAGAAGCAAACTACCTCATTCACATTAAAAAAGAAATTAAATATGAAGACTACAGGTGACACTCAGATCTCAAAAAAAATTCAGTATGAAGGCTGCAGATAAGACCTCACATTGCACCCAATCTGCTGTACCTGCACACTAATTTGGAGAAGAAGAGCCCATTCCTACCTCTGTACTGGTGTCTTGCTACTCACCTCCAGCTGGCTCTGCTGTTTATGTAGCTGTATAGCAAAGTGGTTTACTGAGCTTTCTGACCAACATTAATTCCTTAAAATAAACAACAAAAAAAAAGGGGGGGTGGGTGTATTTTTTTTTTCCTCTGTAGAGAAGCTCACAGAGCTGTTTGTACAGAGACATTAGAAGAAGCTGAAGTAAAGGGGGGCAGTGGGATTTTAACCTAAGAGTTTTCTCTCCTTCCAGCAGCTGCCCACCATTACACTGCAGTGGGCACCATGTGAAATTGCACTGCTGATTAGAGCTCATCCTTCCTAGTCCAAATTTTAGTTCAGTAACTAACAAACCCCTTCAGCTGGAGAAAAAATCTAACAGAGGGTCTAATAATAAAAGGTAACTAATAAATAAACTTTAGAGATTTTTCACTGTTGACTTGGTGTTAATATCCTGTTTATGAGTTTGAGTTGTACTCCTTTATGCAAAAGTAGCATTTTTACACTGGAATAGACTGCAATTCAGAAAACAGCACTAATAAAGTGGAAAACGCAAGGAATGGGAAAACAGAATTTGGTCCTGCAAAGCACCTAAGTACATCTTTAATATTAAAGAAATAAAGCTAAACCAGATTGTAGGCTAGTGACTTCTGAATTAAAGCATTTTTTGGTAGTATAATCATTGCTTCTGAAAAACTGCCTTGGGGCAAGTGCTTTACTTGAAACCACATTTCCAATTAACCATTGTCATTAACTACAGGCAAACAACAAAAAACCCAAGTTGCTGTGTGAGCTTCCTTCCAGGCTGATTGTTAAGGGAGCTGGGACAATTTCCTGCAGCTGGGAAGGGAGCAGCTCTGGACTGCTTCCATCCTTGCTTGCTCATAGAGGTCTGTTTGGATTTGAACCCTCAGCACACTAAGTCTGGATTTTTTTCTAACTAAGCCCCACAAATGTAAAGGTTATCCATCAACCTTATTCACATCTGTAATTCCAGTGTTTTCCCTTCATTTGAATTACATGAGCTGACAAAGTAGTCAGAACTGATAACCATCCATTGGGTCTTTTTATACAACAGTACAACAACCTTAAGCCATTCTCCCACTTAGGAGAAAAATTGATGTTACCTGAATATTAAGCCTTCCTCTGTGGGCCCCAAGGCCATATCGCTTTGCTGTAGAGGCATGGAGCTGGAAGTCAGTAATTTTTAATGTCTCTAGACCAAGCGGAGGACAATCTACAAAACAAAAGATTGATTAAAATTAATTAAAAAAAAAAAAAAACAACACACAAAACAAACAAGTATTCAAAGCTCCTGGATTTCAATTGTGCCAAACTAACTGGGGTCCTCAGCTGGTGCAAATGAGCACAGCATCACTGAAGTCAATGAGAAATGGCAGCTCTCAAAATCACTGAAGGAATGCTGATTTACCCCAGCTGAGGATCTGGCTTTTTGAGGGTCTCAGTTATTACTGATTTCTATACACTTCAGTTTTTCACGGATATGCACAGTATTTCCTGTCAAGTGCTTTTCAGTACAAAAAGCCAGTAAAATGGCCTTTTATTTTTATTTTTTATTTTTTATTTCTTTTTTATTTTCTTTTTCATCTCTTGTTTTGATTTCCGCCCCCACCCCCCCACACCCCCCCCCCCCCCCACCCCGTACTCATTCCAAGCTACTGTATGAAGTTATGTTTCTAATTAAAATCTGTTCTGGAAACTTCAGTGACCGTCCCTCGCATTGCACAACAGCATCTGTTACAGAGGTCTGGGAGGCCGGACAGTGATCTCTGCAGAGGTAATGACTAAGCACAAAAAGGGCAATTTTGAAACAAGGGGCCATCTCTCTAAGCTCCAAATTGTGCAAAGCCTTGAAGAAAGAAAAGCAGATGACATTATTTTAGCAGCTAGCCAGCAGCACAGCAAACTAAGGCCTGGAGCTCTGGCTTTGGAAGATAATACATTGGAAAGAGTCTACTTTGTGATTATCAGAAAAATATTCTGCTCTAAAATGACCCCAGCCACCACAGCATTTAAGTCCCTCACAATGCTTAGCATATTTATCCTCAAGATATCATGGTGAGATGGGGAAGACCCACTCTCAGTGTTTCACAGGAGGTGAACAAAGCACTGTGAGGCACTTTGGGAGCACCTAAGTTGTACAGCAGAGCACAATTTAGAGACTCTTAAGTCAACGGCAGCTGGAATTGGAAAGTCTGCATGCAGCAGAGGTGGAAAGCAGTGTCATTATTTAGATCAGGTACTTGTTAGGTTAGACTAGGTTTTGCACTGCTGTGGCCATATCACTTCTGGGTTTGGATAGAGGACAAAATTTTTCTGCAGTCGAGTGTGGGAGGTTTGCTGTAACCTGCACAACAAGCTGTGACAGAGACAGGAGACAAGCACCAGCCATGGAGCGCAGGCCACACTTCCAGTCCTCAGGCCACCCCTCCAGTCTCCAAATCATCCCTCCTCACCGTCTGCCTGACAGCTGGGATCATGGTCTGACTTGTGCCACAGTTGCTGGAGATTTGTCTAAGAGTTCACTCCTATGCTCTATGCCTGTATCCCACTTACATATATATTTTTAATCACTCACCAAAATTTCATGAGTGTACATACCTGAGAATCTCATCCTGGCCATGTCTAACTTTCAGGTGTAGTTTTGCATTACTGTGCACAAACTGGCAAAACGTATGAGACTTCCTTGCTCATCCTTAGCTCATAACAACCTAAAATCCCTCACAAAAAATGTTACATGCTGTCAGTTCACACTAGTAGCTCTTTGTTCATCGCTAGGAAAGTTCTCACACAAATCCAGGGCCAAATAGCTCCATCAGAGGCAGTGAAGACAAATGTTAAATATTAATGTATTTTCTAAAGTACCAACAGTGATCTTAGTCTTACACGAGACAAAATGTAGACAGTTCCTCATTTCAAAGAGCTTTCAATCTAATTATCCAAAACAGAGAAGAGACAGGATGTATAAGAAAAGCCAGAAGAAGGAATAGCTCAGAGGATTTTTATTTCATTGGCTGATTGTTTTAATTGCATTTCCTCATAGAGTGTTTCATCCTTCACCATACTCCAACAGAAAGAAGTCTCAGGCTCTGACAGATCTCTACTGGGAGTAAATTATATAGCTGGGAACTGCCTGCTTTTCTTTAACACGTTCAGTCCTCAATACAGGTTTGGAAATCAATCTCAGTGTAATCCTGCAAATGCTTTTGCACTTGGGTATATTTTGCTCTGTGAACAGTCTCACCATTCCCAGGCACTCAAAAGCTCCCCAGAAGTACCCGTGCCAGGTCTAAGCTGAAAATAAAAGCAAGCTGCTTTTTATGTACTCTGTTCATAAAATAACATTTAATTCAGTTTATACCGCACCTAACAAGGCTGAGGGGCAGTCTACAGGTACTGGTAGGAGTTAATAAAAAAGTAGAAAATTTCCCGCAAAGGGAATAGCCAGCTCCATCAGCAGGGGATCCACTGAAGCTCGGTCTCTTCCAGATTGCGTGTCTCAGCCCGTTCTCTGCTACTGAACAGGAGCAAGGGCTTACAGAGCTGCCCCCCAGGCAGTCAGCACATCGCTGCTCTGCAGGACACACAGCCATGCGATCTGCAGTCCCTTTCCTCATCACTGCTCTCTGCCGTATGGAGACCTATTTTCATGAAACATGTAGGAAATGCACTATTTTTGAGCCTGGCAGCTGTCAGACTTGGCTAAAGTTACCTGGAGTGACATACACCTGCCAGTGCCTGTACGAGGAGTGGGTTTGCTTTTATTCAGACTGAAATGTTACTAACTTACTGTAAAACTGCAATATTCTTGAGTTGCCTGTGGATTTCAGGGAGGGTTTCTTAGACCACAAGATGGGTATTTACAGGCTGAAAAAATTGCCTGTATATATTTGTGTGTATTATCTCTGTTTCTAGAGAAACTGAAGCCTCATAATAGACTCAAAAGTGTTCATGTGGATCTCAGTTAAACATGCCTGACTGCTCTTTATTTTTCAAGGACAAATTATTTGTATTGTCTGTGAATGCATCAGATTAACAGGCCAGTATTATGAAACGCTCAATTTAACAGGAGCAAGATTAGGCTCTAAGAGCAGGCCCGAGCTATCTACGATATGCAGTATAGATACCTTTGATAAAAACTGCAATACATTGTTAACAATACACTGTCCTTTCTTGGTGTGTTCAAGCCTTACAGTATTTCAAGTGAAATAATTAGGATCTTTACTATCAATTCAATAGTATCCAGGAATCTATTTTTTAGTGTTATTTATATAAATTAGTAGGAGATCACCTATCTTGCTTTCTCTGGAAGTGAACTAGACTTTAAACTGTGACTTCACTAATGTACCAAACCATGTAAAGATTTTTTTTCTTTTAACCTGGTAAGAAAAATCAAGTATTTTGCTCTAATACTTGACTGAAAATTAATGAAAAGCATTCCTTTCACAGTTGGCCCCTCTTTTTCCAGTGACCATCCCAAACTGGGAACAGAGCAGCAGGATTCTCCATAAAAGACGATTGACCTTTAGATGTTTCCATCTGTGCAGCTCTGCACAGGGATGATATTCTTGGAGTCCTCAAGCCTATTGTTTGCGGTAGGTTTGATGTATGGAATTTGTGCTATTTTCCACAAGAGAAGACCTTTGATTTTGCTGTTAAGTGAAATTACGTCTTCTATTTATAGCCGTAATATTTGATTATTAACACTTTAGGAATATTACTTTTTTCCACATACATATGAATTCCAGCATCAATAAAGGGATGAAAAGAGCAGCATATTAGACCAAAACATCAGTCTGTAATGTACAACAGAGATGGTGGGGGCAAATTTTTCAGTATGGCCTCATCTGATTAACTCCAAATTACTCATTATAATACAACAAAATCCACCTAAGGTTACCATTTCACTACCAAAAAAAAAGTCCTGAGTCATATTGTGAATTTAATTTTAGATAAATTATTTTGTTGGTGTGTGTGTCCCCTGCTTCTTAAAGCCAATAAAGTTAATCAAGACAACTTATTTTTGAAAAACATACAGGAAAAAGAAACTGATTTATGGCATTCATAAAGACTATACTTTTAAAGTATTGCTTTAATATATTTTATTTAACTTGAAGAAATCTTCCATGTAACAATGAAAATTGCCACACAATCAATAAGACTGTCTTAATATTTCTGGAATTGGGTAGCATGAATAAACAGAGCAGTTCATACCTTATATATTCAGCTGGAAATCACCTAGTTATTTCCAGCCATTTCTTTAACTGTTTGAAAAAATAGTCATTATAAAATGCAGGAAATTCAACTATGGCTTTGGAAGACACTTAAATCCACATACTGTGTACATAACAACCTCCTAACGAAATGCAGCTAGAGTATTTATGTTTCAGAGAGACTGAAAAGCAGGCATTAAGCTTGCAGGTGCAGGGAAGAAGCTGAGTTATGGACATTTCTCTCTTCCTGGCCTATATCCAACCATGATTTTTTGTGTGATTTGCAACCATGAATAGGTATTTACTTTAAAAACAAGCCATTAATAAGATGTCTGGATCAAATTAATTAATTCCAAGACCTAAAAAGGGATGGGGCTTGGATTCAGACTTAATAACATCTGCATCTTGAGCAGTGTTGTTGTGAGGTTTCCATTTCAAAATAACTTTCCTATTAGCTATGTTAAGTGGTTATATCTCAGTGTCCATTATTTTCAATTATGCTTCTACTTGCCAGACAGATGATTATATCTCAGCTGAGGGCACCAAGGCATTTCTGATACTTCGACACCATTAGCAATCACCTGTCCCTTGAAGTCAGGAGGGGGAAACACTTGAGAATTATTTCAGTCACAACCTCATCTCTTGAAATTTGAATTTAGCAGTTATAATTCAGGGCTTGCCTATACTGTGAGCAGTACCTGAAGGAGCTACTGAGCTCCCTTCTCAAACCAGCATCAAGTCAACTTGCAATCTCAGCATGGCTCTGTGCAAGCATATTAGCCCAGGTTTGAAAGCAGTTTCAGTCCCATGGTAGCTGTGCCCTACTGATGCAGCACCTTCCACTGAAACTCTGGTCAAAAAGCCCACCTTCTGCAGAGTCAGTTTGGTTGTCTTTACACCTGCAGTATGCTCTGCTGCAACATTAGCTGTTCTTTATGACAAAACTGTATTAACAGGGATTCTTAGAAACATATTAATTCCAGAAGTAGAAGATATACATATGAGCAGGGCAAGGAAAACACTTCTGTTCATCTTTATTGCCTAAATTATTCATTTATTTTATTTTCTTCTGATCTAAATAAAGATTGTCAGATAAGCACAGATTGCCATTATAGCTCTTGTATCTAATAAGGATGCATTTAGGAAATCATTCTGTACTGTTCTTTTGGAGGCACAGCAGACAAATGACTGCTTTATTTAAAGAATATTTTCCATCAATTTAGGAATATGTTCAGTTTTTCAAATGGAGAGGAAAAAAAAGCATCATGTTTCCTCTTCACTTATATTTTTAAGAGCCATACCTATAATCCTTTTCAATTCCCGCAAGTCTGTTCTTGTCTAACTCGTCATGCACAGTGATACTCAGATCCAGAAATGGAGAAATATCAGCATTGTGCAGGCTGATGGTCTTGACATTTGGAGGCAGAATGTACTCTGGCTATTTATTTTTTATGATTCTAAAGGTGTTTAAGCTCCAGGAGCTTTGTCATTTTAAAATATGTAAGAATCCCCTTGCACTTCAAAATGTTTGTTTGGGGAGAAAGGATGTTACACTACAGAGATACAGAAGTTCAGAGAAGACAAGAGGAGGTCAAAGCAGCGCTGATGGTGAGTTAACACAGAATTTTCTCTATGCAAAGAATGGTTTAGTGACAGGATTTTTTGGTTTTGCTCTTGGTATCTGTAGCTTTGCATTTGGGGCTTGAGCTTCCACCACCAAAGTCAACAGAACATCACTGTGATAAATCTGAAGACCGCATCACCCTTCCAGTGTAACTGATTTCTTTAAGTTGTGCATTTTCCATCAAAACATACACAGCCAGTATGATTTTCAGTAATGCAACACATCCCAAGTTACTACTGTGTTTGACAACTGACACTGAAGTATCTTTAAAAATTATGCTGGTCAGTTTAGAGGGTCAAAACCATGTTGAACATCTTGGCCTTAGTGTGGCCAGAATTTGCCCAAGTCAGGGGAAGACAGTGGCCTGCAGGTACCTACAGCAACAGACATGATTTGTCACTGTTGGAAGGGAAGCAGGTATGGTGCCAGTGTAATGTGCTCTGGGATGCTATTTCTATTTCTAGTAACAACCTAGCAATGTAATTAATACCAGTTTCTTCCTTCTGTAAACACATTTGCCTACCAGACTTGGCTACAGACTCATCCTTTCTCTGAAGACCTTGTTCTCTGGGTACTCAACACATATCTTGCCAAAACAGTATGGTCAGATATCTCATGGCAGAATCCCATGTAATAAGACAGATTTAGTGTTAGGTTTTGATTCCCTGTTTCTTTTTCTGGTCCATCCCAGGGTAGATGCAGAATTTAGACTTTGTTTAACCAAAATGCTTAAACATATCATACTAATCATACTATTCTTAGATCTTTATGGTCTTGGACTAAAATTCTTAATGAGGTCAATATAATAAATTTTGCCCTAATAGCTAACTTTAGAGCTTTTCCTGTGTAAAGCATCGGTAATTCATCTTTCAACAACAGAAACTTTTAATGGAAACTCTGGCAGTCTAATTCCTATCTCAAATAATACTTAGGTCACAGGTATGCAAAGTATTAGTACTGCAGTGCACCTGAAAGGTGAAATTACAGTAAAAGCAGATTTCTGCTGACCTGCTACTTGCTGAAAATATCTTTTGATTGCTTTTCTGTGATGGACAGCCTTTGTGGGGGCTGATTTAAACAGAACAAGGTTCGCCATTTTCTAAATAATTTGTTATATTTACAGTCTTAGGACATTTGTGGGGGAATGTGGTCTAGCTAAATTTTGCTGTTTTGATGATGTGATCGTGGAAGTGTGAAATTTCCACAGATGTTCATGAGTCACGCTCTATACTTGGTATGGCCCAGCTTTTCCCTGGAAACAGGTCCAAGGATTTCAGTCTGAGCAGTTTTCTGACTTTGTTCACATCCAAAGCATTGTTAGCAATACATACTAGTTTATTTTCTGGCCTGAATTCAGGCCACCAGCCCCTACGCACCTAGATTAATTGAAGCAGTACAGGCAGAGGAAGGTTCTTCAAGCACACACAGTTTGGTTTTATTTGCTTTTCCTTACAAACCCATTCCCAGAGCACTAAAAGAACAAAGCAAGCAATGTGCACTTACAACAAATCCCCTATATAGTAGTTAAAATACTGAATTATAGTCCCAGATCAAAGATCAAATAAAGGATTAAAAAGATGCCAAAATTTTCTATCGTAAGACAACATCAATTGTTCTCTAATGTTGCATCAAAGCTGTATATTTTTCTAGGACTAGCAACAAATACTGCACAGGGGTTTAAGACGTCAGGGACTGCTCTCAGAAGGAAAGGACAATATTTATGACAGAACTGCAACACACATTTATCCTTATGGTTGCTATTGAAGATTAAACACGTTTGGTTAGAAGCCACAAAACCCAACTCTCTCAGGGGGTCTGACCCAAAGCTTTCTTAAATCAGGAGGAACATTTTCATAGGCTCTAAGTGAGGGTGAAACCTGAATGAAGTTCCCACAAATGTTACCCATCTGATATCTCAGAGCTGGTTTTGATGATCAGATATGCCTCTTCCTTGTAACCATCCTCTCCAGGGGCTGCCTCTGGGCCAAGGAGCTGTGTTTTGACAGCCTCCTAGACTGCGGGGGAGGGAGGTGCTTTTTAATCCTAGCTTCCTCTGAAGGCACCACTTTGTCTTCCAGGTAAACACACTCCTTTCCCTGCTAGAAGTCTCACCCGAAGATTTGCTGCAATGGTCTTTCCTGTTTCTGGCACTACCCATGCTTCAAAACTGAACCAGCTCTTTAGGATGATAGTTACAGAGAGGTTGCCAATAGCTCCTGTCTGACGGCACAAGGCCAGTCCTGGACAGGGAAGGTGTCCATTGGAGTCAGAGGCAGCAGACAGGGGTGAAAGCTCCGAGACTGTTTCAAGACCACCAAAGTTCTGTCCTCATCATATCTGATATTAGTGACACACCGAGCCCTGCTGTGGCACAGACACTGTACACTTCCATACTTTCTTTACACCACCTAAACACTGTGCACCAGCTGGCAGGATTGGGCACTACAATTACTTGAAAAGTTGCAAGGTACAGACTCTATGCAAGGGTAAAAGTGTCTCTTCTGCTTCCAAAGTTGAGGGAAAATTCAGCAGTTAAAGGCAAATAAAGAATAAGAATTATCTTGATCCTTTCAATCAGGTCTGACATGAAACCAAACATTTCTGAGATTCAGAATGTTCACCTTTTTTTTTTTTTTTTTTTAAACTTTCATTACTTTTCACATTTTTGCTCCCTCACAAACTCAGGCTGTGGCTTGTTCTAGATGCAACAAAACCACACATTTAGCAGGAGGAGCTTCTATTATTCCTGTCACAGCTGGAAGGAGGAATTTTCAGGAAGCCTGTTCTCTGGGAGTTTTCTGGCCAAGCTTTCCCACTCAGGAGGCTCATCTAAACTCTAGATACTATATACATTCCCTGAACTGCCTACTGCTGCCATCGTACAGCTTGCCTAGGAGATGATGTGATTTATGACATAGACAATGCAGGAGCCTGATCCCACATGCACGAAGTCAGGATGCTTGGGCACAAGAAGCATTTCCCATTTTTTCCTCCTGGCTCTGTTTCTTGCTGCCTGTGGTCCTTCTGCCTGGGGGGAAAGAAGCAACCACACCCATGAATGCCTGCAGACAGCAGCCTCCTCCAGGTGGGTAGGTATAGCTTTAGCTGGCTTCATCTCTCTCTCCCCACATCTCTTTAGGAGAAAAGAAAGGCAGAGGAAGGGGAGTTGCAGATGAGCATCCCAGAGTTTCTGCCTCACTGCCCATGGGAACACCACCTTGCTGACCTGACATGGGAAAGGACGAAGGTGGGAATCATATTGCGAACATGGTCATGGTGTCCAGGCCATTAACAAAAGAAACGATGCGAGAGGACAAGCTGCATTCAGTGCAGACCATCAGCATACAGAGGCATTAAGTATTACTGTAGGCATAGCCCAGGAAAGGTTTCCAGATGCTCATTTGTGTCCAAAGCTGACAAGTCCTCCACTTTCTCTACAAAGGAATATGTGTATTTAGGCTCTCTGAAAAAGACATTATTACCTTTAATTGCCAAAAAAACCCGAGCCTGAAAAATATCATATCAATTCCTAACTTTTTATTATGAGCTTTGACGAAAGCTGAATTCTGTGCTATTAATTTTAAAATGTCTCCTCTGATGTTTCTCTGAAGCACAGGATGAAGACTTTCTGTAATTCCAGCTAAAGCCACAAAACTTGAGTACAGCCATCAAAAATGAGAACCATCCTTTTTCTTTTTTCCAGAGCCAAACAAATAGACTTAGCCAAACAATGGAGAAAAACACTGAGACAGACTGCTCTCACAATGGCTGGGTATAGGAGTAAAATTACCGTTAAAAACACATATCTGTCCAATGTCTTCATGCCAGAAATAACTTAAAATATCAAATCACTGAGGTATATTGCAAGACCAAAGATTCTACAATAAGAACATTAATTGTAGCCATTAAAAATAAACGTTGAAACTTGGAATAGCATTAACAAGTACAAAATCAAGACAGAAAATAGCTCCTACCTTAAGATACAACCCTGGCTCAGTAAGTAAGACACTTTAAAAGTGCTAAAGTTTAACCACTTCAACAATTCCATTTGAGTGTATTTTACCAAAAATAGTACAACTGCACAAAAACAGTAGTATGAGTACAAAATTGGCTTATGGTGCAATTATTTTCCTCCCCCCTATGAAAGCTGTAGGAGCAACTTTATACAGAAGTAAATATATCCATAGTTAGGTATAGCACGATCACTACGCAGTCGTACAGAGTGACAGAATAGTCAGGAAATTCCTTAAACATAAATAACCTGGAAAATGTCCATAACTTTGGGTCCTGGAAATACACGTCTGCCAAAAATTCTACAATCTTTAAGGATTCTGCAGCACAGCCACGCTTTTGGAGCAGAACGGGGATCTCAGGCAGCACAAGGGAAGTATCCAAGTGGGAGGACATAGGGAAGGGGCTGTACATGCTCCATCAGGAGGATCAGAATTGCACACCTGAGGCTATAGTAGACTTAGTGATGAAATACAGCTTCAGTGGTTCTCTAAAAACACCTAATTTCACTGAAATAGGTGGCACTACTGTCTTACTCTCCCTAGCACGCAGGTGAAGCCCACACATGTAGAGCAGGACAAACTGGAGAGATTGTAAAGGAGATCCCATTAGTAGTGATGAGCCATTAAATTTTATCACCACTACTATAGTTACCTCCACTCCCAAGTACTAAATTTACACCTGAGAAAGACTGAAATCAGACACTTTCTGGTCAGGACTACTTAATGTTATTCAGCTTTTATTCAAGTTAACTTCTAGCATACACCAAACTATCTCTTTTACTTTTCTATAAGGCAGAAAATGTGCTGAAAATGAACTGATAGAGATGCATTAGCTTCTTTTGATGAAGCAGCCCAAAGCCTAACACAAGCAAGTCAGGGATGAAGATAGAATCACTTTGTTGTTCAGTTTTGGGTTTCATAGTAAGCTGTTTTCTACCAGTTTAGCTTTCTGACTTAGCTCTCAATGGGAGCCAGCAAACTTCAGAGCCAGTTTGATGAAGTAGTATGAGCTATGCCTTTAGGCAGCAGACAGTCATAGTCATCTTAGCTGTGAGCTGAAATGTCATCTTTCATTTTTTCATGATTAAAACTAAAAATATGCATTTACCAACAGAACGTAGAATAGAAGCAGTCTGTATCTGCAGTGAGACACAGGTGAATAGTGCAAGATCATCTTTCTGAGAGTCATGCTTCCCCTGCTGGCTTGTGAAAAACTAATCCTCGTCAATTTTAAATCTTATATGCTGCTAATCAAAAGTGACATTAAAATTTGCCTCCTCTGCATGTAGACAAACACATAGTTGCAAACACACCTCCATGCATAAGCAAGAAGACCCTCAAAGGAGGGCTGACCACTTCAGCAGAGATTGCCACGCCAACCATCATACCCTGGCACCCAACTGTGCTTATACCCCTTGCAGTTAATAGCCCTCCTCCTCTAGCAGCAGCATTTGTGCTGCCCACTGTGAGGAAGCATCACTGAGGGGGTGGGAGCAACTGCTCAAGCCTCAGAGTTTATTTGTGAGTCGTCACCCTACACAGGCTGGTCTCAGTTGCTGCCTGACCCTCCTCCAGGTTGCACATCTGGGCTAAATACTCGACCTATATAGAGAGCCTGTGACAGGAAATACCTAAAATCAATCCAACTTGGTTTTAAAACCTTTTATAAAGTGCAAGTCTCGGTTTTATGGAGACCTGGTGTGTCTGCTCTAGCAGCAAGTTTAGACATTTATACGTTGTGGGTTTTTTTTTTTCCCTAACATCACATCTGTTGTTATTATTTCATATGAAATAATAAGAGGAATGAATAAAAACAAACATGTCTCATAAAGCATAGAAGTCACTGTAGTGCCGGGAGCTATTGCTCAGGCAATGATTTCAGAAGAAAGTTGTGTGGATGCAATTAACCTGAATTCAAACTTTGTGCTCCTTCCCAACCCTGAAAAGGAATCAGTTTGTATTTTCTAGAGCACAGTAAAAGAAAAAATAAGTTTAGTTGGCTTGTTTGTTTTTCACTTCATTATTCTTTTTGATGGACTTCTTTTTTAATCGCATGGTTGATTCAAGTGGAGCTCTAAGACAATACTAAAAAGTCAGAAGTGTCTAATACATTTAAAGTCCCAAACAGTAGAAAACTGTTTCAGTGGAGGGATAAATATTGTCCAAGTGCACATATAAAATAACCAGAGGTTCTTTGGATAAGCCAGAAGTCCCAAAAATCAAAAGATTTAGGAACTCATACCACAGAGCTTTCTTCTTTCCTTTAAAGCACCCTATGTCCAAGCTGTTGCACCCTTGAGAAGCACCCTGAAAGCAGAATATTTGAGGTCAAAGCAACAGGAAGTAAAACTTCAAGAAACAATTAAACCTCTAAGATTTGAGAAAATCAAATCCAGGCCTGGATTTGTGGTGTAACTACCCTCATTTGGGAAAAAAAAAAAAAATAAAAAGGGAAAGTGTAAAGAGCAGAGGAGTGGAATTGCTGGGGTGCAAGGAGGGGTGCAGGAGGGATGCCTTTGTTGGGAACAGGTCTATGACTGGCATTTGGGCTCCATGTGGGGACACGAACCCCAGGGCAGCACAGGAATCCCACTGGAAAATGCACCATCGATGAGGAAATCTAAGGACAGAGCCCAGCTTGCAAAGGTGATTAATGACTCCCTAAAGTAATTTCTGAAAAAGGCATGATTTTTAAGCATCTCAGAAAACACACTCTGCAGTCAGGCTCTCCCTTTCCCACATTTTACCAGCTGTGCTTCCCATGAGCTTTTGCTCATATTCCTAAATGATTTCAGCTTCCAGATGACTTTTATCTTTTACATGTCCATTGTATAAATGGCACTTTGCACATATCCTTCATTTCACGTCCCCCTCTCTACCTGCCCTCAAACTAGTCATGGAAGAGCCAATTCAGGAAAAAAAAAAAAAAAAAAAAAAGCCTCAAGCCCAAGCAAGTACCAGGATTCTGTGGTTTTAAAAGCTTGGTTACTATCTTTTAAATTTTGAGCACTCAGCATTTTCACAAGTCTCTGAGCTTCCTGCCTGCAGAAAGAGAAATGCTAAAAATACCATAAGAAAGACATAGCTCTTGATATTTCTGAGCTGATCAGAGGGAAGAACTAGAGGTTCAGCGGGGAAGCTGTTATGAAGCTCCAGCTCCACGCTACAGAGTGAAGGAGCTGAAACAGTTCAAGCAAGGTTCAGACAAATATCTCAAAGGGTGGGCACCTCTCCAACTCAAATGACTGAGCGTTCAGAGGTCCTTCCTCCCTATTCCAGCTTCCTACAATCTTGCAGCTTTATGCAGCCTGCAAAAGAGTCCCAAAATTCATTCTGTCTAAACATCTTTTCTGCTTTGTTTAACAATTCAGCCCTGGTCCAGCAAAGGCTCATAATCCCAGGCTAAACATTTAGCACATAGGCTTCACTGATTCAAAGTTAAGTGTGTCAGAAGTTTCAAATGACATGAAATGGGAGTTATTAGTGAGTTTAAAACTGCATGCACACACGTCTGCTTGCTCAAGGCTGAAAGTCCAAAGATCCAAACTGAAGGCCTGGGGACCCAGTGAGGACTGCTCAGGAAAGCATTCAGACAAACCCTAATTTATACTACTTGCCCAGTGAGGTTTGACATCCTTTCCCTGGAGAAAAGTGTCGTGCTGGCAATAGCCCTTGTTGTTGTTACCAAGAAAGCCCTTGTCTTCACTGCAAAACACGAATGTGCTACTGTGAAAAGTGCAGGCTGTGATTTGGGACTTATCATTAACCCAACTTTAGAGATCCCATCCTCCTTCCCACCCACAGGAGCTGGAAGTATTTACTAAGCATAGGTATTCTTCTCTTGAAAAGCCATGGAATAGAGAAAGCTTCTAGGCAAGCTTGCCTGAGCATAAACCCCCCCCCATTTTTCAACTTTCAAATTGGGAGGAAAAAAATCTGATTCAGGATTAATGAACAGGAATATGGAATGGTTTTGCAGAAGAATAGTTCTGTGCTATTTTCTCTCCACTTTTTCAAAGAGCTCTGTGGCATTTTAGCTGCCTAACTCCACACTAGCATTTTTTTATCATATTTTTAGTTTCCCATTCTATTCTTATTATAAGAGTGTATGGGCTCTAAATAAACAATTGCCACTTGATTAGCATTCAAGCATCAAAAAAACCCAAGTACATATTTGCTGTTTGCATATTAGCAATATCAAACAATTCAGATGTGTCTGCAATATTTTGTATTCCACATGCAGCTAGCCTTCACAATGATTTGGATTATTGAGAAAGTAGACCTACAAGTCTTTTCTCCCCCCTTTTCATTTAATAGTTTAAAATAACACTGAATGCTTTCAGCTTCTGGTTGAGAGCTTTGCCCTTTATTCATTGTGGACTTGAACTATTGCTTGCAAACAGACAACGCTCTTTTTTTTTTGTAGAAGTGTTTTCAGACCCTAAGCAACGAGCAGTAGTTTTGCAGAAAAAAATGGATCAAGAGTATATTCACCCCTCATATTTTCTCCTCTCTTTAAATAAAGAATTCAGTCATTCAGGCAGAGAACAGATGCTATACCTTGTGATTTCAGTCACCAGATACCTCAACCCTCATTCCTCCTGGGCTGCATGTTTGGCACCTGAGGAATTTATTCATTTTTTTCTCTGAGTCTTATGCATCTCACCCATCTCTGGGCCTCTGCAGTACCTGGGCTCACTTTGTCATGATTTTCAAAGGTTTCCGAGAAGTCTCATAGCTTTCTGCCTCTATATATGATCCCCCAATCATCTGTTCCACTGCAAGATGGAAACAAGATTTTTTGGGGCCCCTTTTTGTCACTTACATGTATCTAATGAAATACCTGATGCAAAGGAACCGGACCAGATGCGAGACACTCATCTGAGGAGCCTACAAGAGTTTTGGACTGCAGTCATCTGCTGGGATCCAAGAGCATCCAGAGGAGCCTGAGGAAAAAAATATCTGCCAAAAGAGCTGTAAGATTTTTTTCTCTTTGCCTTAGCTGGGGTGTGTGCTGGACCACGGCTACGACTGGCCTTGCCTACTCTTCCTTTCCTCTCCTCAGGCCTTCATTCACCAACAGTGTAAGAGCTGTTGCCTCACCTTAGGTGAAGCCTCCTGCTCCAGTGACATGCATTGTAGACTGGGGCATGTCCCCATGCTGTTGGGTCACCTGCACCCTGGAGCAGATCCAAGTCCAGATTTACTATGGGAAATTCCAGCCTTCCCTACAGCCATGTACATAGGCCATATATAACCCAGACATACTTTTGGCAGAGTTCTCCCTGGAATTTTTGCTTGGAATTTGAAGTGCATAAAGAAAATGCAGTTTAAATACTCTGTGGGAAAAAAATGGGTCTATCCCTTGGGTTAGGGTACTTGTCATCCAGCTTGTGATGGCAAATATAATTCTAACTTTCTGAAATGTTTTCTGTAACTTCTCAGAACATAAGCAATTAAGGGGGAAAAGAAAAACCATGTTGTCAAAGGCTGAAGTTTTAAGCTCTACTTTTAGGCAATCACATATGAAAGGCTGTTTGGCTGAAATTGAAGCTTCTGTTCTAAGTCAGTGAAAAATCTTTGGGACGGTTGAAATCTGGTCCCATGTTCAGACATCCTCTGTCATGTGTTTGGGGGCAAATTCATTACACTATTGAAGATTATCTTGGGGAAAAAAAGGTGCGTTAAAGCCAGATCTGGCGTAAGGGGTGGTTGTAATGGTGGTGGTAGGGAGTGCTTACATCCAGACTTGAGATCAGTTCTAAGATACTTTGAACTTTTTCCCTTCATTTGACAGATGTTTTAGGAGGACCCTGAAACTAGAGAGGAGCCATAAACCTGTCACCATAAAACAGTGTATCTCTGAAGAGGAGAGCATAAAAATACTCTAATTTCTGGGAAAGAATGAGAAAGATGGTTTTCAGTTGCTCCCATTACGAACAACACTGTCTTCTAGCACACCACGATGATTAATGCACTTGGGCAGTTTACAGTAAATCTTGGATGTGTTAGAGGAAGGAGATACTTGGCCTCACTCTGTGCTCTCTTGTCAAACATAACTCGCCTTGAAATGGGAGACTGTTTTGCTTTCTAAAGTTCATATGAGGAAACAGGTAAAAGGCAAATCTGGGGACAACAGAGACCACAGACCTCCTGAGCCCCTCCATAAGTGAAAGAAAACTCTGGAAGTCAAGCAGGAACATTTGGGTTTCCCCCGCAGGTTCCCTTTTAGGTCCCAGCCAGGAAGACCAAACCTGTAGAGTCAAAACAAGGGAAATGACAAATGACTAAATTTGTGATGCATGAGAGCGTGAGGAAGAGGTCATCTACGGGAAGCACTCAAGCCCCATAATCTAAACAAACAAATCAGATTTAGGAAGCTCTGGTAGCTATTGTCTGGATGAACTATTGAGGTCCAAAAGAAAGAAGAACAACCTGAATATGAGACTCTGGTGCTTAAGCCAACAGAGTCCCATTATAGAACAGGTGAATGCTGTACCTAACAAATCCAGTAGTGTCTCTTTCTGGATGGTGAAGATCTGTCTGCCATGTACTAGGACTCAAAACTGAGCATTTGTCTGTCTATGTTTCCTGAATGGATCAGTACACTGCAAATATGTCCAACATAGCAAGCTCTGAGAGAAATATGGTCACCACACAAGGCAATGGAACAGGATGTTTCCCTTTATCTGACTTCAAACAATTGCCCAGATGGCTAAAGCACTCTCATGGCCATCGTGAATGCACATCTTGCAGGGAAAGTTGCTGAACATCAAGCTACTGAGGCACATAGAGTAGATACACTGTGTAGCAGAAAGAAGTAAAAAGACATGTAAACTGCCAGTACATGAACTATGTTTAACTTATGTATACAACAACTTTCATTACATTCTTTGTTTGGACTGTTGGATGCAGTAGCACTTTTGGAAATACAGTATCCTGCTAATGCTTGTGTGAAAGTGGGAGCAGAACTTTATTATTTACTATTATTTATAGACATGTACATTTACAGGATTCCCATACTGTAAATAACCACAAGTAAACAGAAGATTAATCCTGTATCTGGATGCTTTCACTACTAAATTAGATACTCATCTTCACCCATGAGCAATAGGTACTGGAAGTCACTATGGTCTGCTGAAGCTTGCCAACTTTTTTGTGATTCTCTGCAATATCAAATGCCAGCAGACAAACTGCGACGCAGTCCCACACAGACCATGCAGTGCAGGTTTGGGGCTCACTCCTGTCAGAATAGGAAATCATTCAGTCTTCCTAATCCGAGAGTAAAATGTGTTTCTCCACCTCTGACATAGTAGTAGTATCTCATATATTTTTTTACAATACATTCTTGTAATATATACTTTACAGTGTATTGGGTCTGATTCCCATTTATAAGGCAGATCCTTCAAACACCCCTCCAGAATCAGTAAGTCACTTTAAAGCCTCTTTGTGTTTAGAAAATTATGTAGATCACTGTGGAAACATGGAATGAAACCCTTATCTTTCCTCATCTCCATTTAACCTATAATAACATGGTACAAACCCTTGCTTGCCAATACCAGTATGTTACTGACCAGAAGGGAAGTATTTTATGTCCAAAAGAGGACTTAAGATGTCTATCAGCAGACTCACCAGACTATTCTCTGTAATTTAATTCAAAAAGGGCTAGAGAGATTAACAGCTAAACCCAAGTACTCAAAAGATGTTTTAAATGATCCCCACATACTTCCTCTGATGTCTTCATAGGCACTCTGACTCTCAGAGTCACCATCTGGCATCTCTTCATTCCCCCTCTTGTTTTTCTCACCTTTTTTTTGTTGCCATTTTTAGCTATGGGTAGAAAAGAGAAACGGTTTTCCTTTTACTCCTGTCAAGTTGATTTAGCACTGCCTGGTGACTGCACGAAAAATAAAATGCCTTGCTCCCCTCTGATGGTGTTCCATCCCTTCCAGCACACAGCAGACACCCAGAATACCCTGTTCTTCCCCACATCCAGGTGAAATCACAGGGGAATGAAATCATAAATGTTCCTTTTGCTGTGCTACAAGGAAATTAGAAATGTGTTTGCATCAGAAGTAATACATTAACATTGCAGTGTAGTTTACTAATGGTTTAATGTAGGAGTTTTTCATTGCTTGATCAGATAAGTGAAAACCCCATCAAACACCTTTTGTAGTCAACAGAAACAGCCAGAGGAAGGCTTCCAGAGGAGCAATATTAGCCCCTGAAAGAGGGAGATGTGCTCAGTGATCAGCATCAGCTGTGGAAAAGAAGTCCCCATCAGGAAAATAATCACACAGCAGCAGTGTTTAGAGACCGATCTTGGGGCTGGCCACAGTGTCCTCTAAACACCCTTATTCCACTGTTCATGCACTTTATTCTTGTCTTGGCATGGATAGTGTGATCAGGCAGGTTGCTGAGTAGTAACTTCTACACTGGAGATGTAACTGCACAGATACGACAGCCATGGCCATCCCTGAATGAAATCCCACGCAAAATTGAAGGAAACTCGAATGTTCTCTTTGATTCATGGCCTCTTGAATTAAAGAGGCCCAAACTGTCCATTAAGGTAGCTCCCAGGGACAGAAAGATTAAAGGTGATTGTCTCTTTCTAACATGAGTGATTATTCCTATCACCTCTGTTTTCTCTTGGTGAATGTTTGAGCTGAGTAAAGGCTATGGAGTGTTTTGCATGTGTAATCACTGGATTTTAAAAGGGAAATAAGTTTGGATACATCAGAGCTTTGCTTGTTCCCGTTTTCCTTGAGTACTCAAAAGCCTCGTGTTAAAGGCACATATTTATATGTTCATTTCAAAAAGCCTTCCTTTATAAAACAAGCAGTACCACAAGACATAACCTTACCAGAAGCCTGACAACAAGACCAGATCTAATATATCCTTTACATAATAATAACACAAGCACAAGCAACTACTATGTGTGAATATGACAATCAAATCTCAACTCTGTACCTGGACAACAAATCTTTTGGTAGTCTGCTTTTTGCATAGACAATGAATTGAGCAAGAGTCAAAAACCCCAGGAAGAAAAGGTTCGGATGTTGAAAATTCAAGAAATTACTTCTTCTGCACCATACCTTCCACTTCCACTACTTCATCTTTTTGACAGATTCTAAGCTCACATAGCTGACAGAAGGCTTCATTCCAAAACCAATAGAAATAAGTGAAATTTGATTGTGAACCATCGGACTGACCTGTCTAGCCAGCTCTCTGAACAGAGAATAACATTAAAAACCAAGAATGAATTCAAATAATGAGTGACTGGTAATATGCTGGCATTTCAGGAACAAGTCTAGACGCAGGTTCTTACTATTAAAATCTGCTCAGTGAAACTGTCCCTTTTTAAAGAGGTATTTTTCTCACCTTAAAAATTAGTTTGAATTCAGAGAAGACTGCTAGGAGAATTATCATAAAAAATGTTTTTCTCTCACATAATCAAATGTGTTTACTCTGTTATTTTTTTTCTCATGTTACATTATTCATTGAAGCCATGGGTAAGGAAGGATGCTAATCAAAAAGGTTTGGCCAGTTTTGAGGGCATTGCTCATTATTCATTCTTAGGTCATCCTTTGTCCTCTTTTGTTGTGACATTCTTTAATGGATGGGCTCTTAAATGGACTATGTTACATTTAATTATTCTACATATTTGCAGAAGTGCTGAGGAGAAAATAGAAGCTGGTAGATGAAAAAAAGCTCATTAAAAGTCACATGTTTTCATCTTTGCTTGTCACATCTAGCAATTAGGACATGATACTAAAATTCAGGGTATATGGTCCTAGGGCCAATGAGTTCATTCTTAAAGGTTGCTAGTATAAGAAGTTTAAGCAAAATCTTTAAAATTTCAATCTATATTCTAGATCAAAGGAGTGCTCCACTTTCTCTGGGTTCTCAGGAATGGAAGCCAAGGTTTAAGAGAGAGGATACCAATGGGCTACAAAACAGCAGTGCTGATAATTACCCATCATATGGGTAGTTCTGTACTTATTTCTTCTTAGTTCCTATATGAGTCGTTTATCACTGAATAGCTTTCACTTAATTACCAGCCTATGTACGCAGTCATCCCCAACCTTCATCTTACCCTCTGATTCGGCTCCCAAACCCAAATGCCTGTTTCCCGCTCCCCCTGAATCTCTTTTGTATTTCCTGCTCCTGCCCCAGTTCTCTTCACACCTTTCCCTCTAATCTCCCTGACACGCTGCCGAAAGCTGGCTCTCCTCCCTGCCAGACCCACGCCAGTCTCCTGCCCTGTCTGGCTTTTCAGCCCTTGCGTTCCACTCAAAGGCACCTTGCCAGTGTTTCTAATGACTTCTTCCTAGACAGAGCTCTGAGGCATTACCACACCTTCAACATGCCAGCAAAGTTCAACACGCTGGACTTCAAATGTCTCTGGAAAACTTTGACTGTAGGACTCGCTTTGCTCCTAGACTTCCTCCTAACTCTCCAGGTATGCCGTCAGCCTGCCTGTTTTCAGTCTTCCCCCCCTTTCCATCTTTGCTCTAGCTAATCCCATCCAAACCCACAATTTTGGCAAGCGATGTTGATTCACAGGCTACCTTTTCCTTCTATGTTTCCTTCTGTTCTAGCTGAAAACCTGGTGTATCTTGGTGACCTCTTAAGTGCTTTCAGCTACCAGTTCAATGCCTTATATATCATTCTCTCATATTTTCTTCCTAGTGAACAAATTCACCATTCAAATGCCAGTAACACCATAAACTTGTCATGTTTTTAACTTCACACCCTCTTCAGGTCTTCATCACCATTTTGCACCAAAATCTTTCCAGTTTTTCCTGAGTAATATCTCTATGATTCAGCTTTTCCTCCTTATTCACTCCTTGATCTCTCTCCAAGCTTTCATTATCTCACATCTTGATAAACACCTCAATTAATGTACTATTAGTCTATTTTTATACATTCACATTCTTTCTGCAAGATAATTTTTGTGGTTGCTTGCATTGGTCATTTTATCCTCTTCTTGCCTTCCCTCACTGACTCCTCCTCAGACATGTGGTCCAATGAGGTCCTAACCCATCCAAGAGATTCCTGTGCCCTACATCAATTAAAAAAACCCACAAACCAAAAAGCTTAAGAATAATATTGTTGAACGGGTGGCAGCATTACAAAAAAATAAACAAATACAGGGCAAGAGTGATGCATCTGAAGAGTTTCATCAAGCCTGGGGAAAGCCACAGATAAGAAAAGACAAAGGAAATCATGATTACTGTACAGACACATACATTGGATTGTGTAGAGATCAAGCAGTAGAAGACCTGTGAGATACAAAATAAATGTGCACTAAACCCCTTTCTGCATACTGCCATATAAATAAACATTACTCCTTTATTTTCTAAAGTCACTCAGAATTGAGGTGTGGCCAGAACAAGAACTACTATAGCAAGTTTTGTAAATAAAATCAAAATAATTTCAGACATAATTGTGGCAGATTTGGGTGCAATAGTGTTGACAGGGGGAACTGTTCAGTCATGGTGCAGAGCAACATGCAGCACTGATCAGTGGTTGTGGGGACCTGAACTCCATAAACCTCTCAGTGATGAATTTTTGCCTGGATGCAGACAGACCTGCAAACCATCTGTAGGGATCTGCCCCACAGATGGTAGCTGAGACTGTATATATTAAACTCTATTAAAGGCCTCATAAAATAAAAACATTGACATTAACAAGACACTTTCCATTGATTTGAACAGCCTTTGGATAGAGGCCTAAACAAACAAGGATGGAATTAGAAAATGGAAATACGTATATACAGAAACCTGTCAATCCAACTGTTTACCTTCCAAGGATGACCTAGTACCACTTCTTTTATGAGTCATTTAAAAGGCAAGAAGGCAGGCTGATATTTTAACTGTTCTCTGAATCAAGTATTTGCAAATATTGATTCTAATAATACTTTAAAAAAACCCAACACATTGCAACCCCACTGGCATCAATAGGATTTCTTTCTACATTAATATTTCACAGATTGAAAATATCTATATTCTCACCACCTTCAGGAATTAACTTAAATAAATTGAGTCTGTGTCATCTGTTATGTGCCGTGTCCTTCAGACTGCTATGTTTGATTTCAACTTTGATTCAAAGCTAGGGCTGATCAGTACCAGCTGCTCAGCCAAAGGGCAGATCACACGTTCCCATTCCTCTGCTTTCTTCATCCCAGCTCGCAGCCAGGCTATTGTTTGTTACAACTAATTAATCCCGCATGCCCCGGCTGCCAGTGAGCCTCGCAAAACCCAAATTTTTGTATTTACTGCATGTCCAATAAATGAATTCCAGTTCCGGATATGTGTATAAACACATAAATGTACATATATATACACAAAACACATATTTACACAGTCAGATTTATGGATATTCATGGATATCTCTTTGACAACTGCTATTATTATTTCTAGCTGTCCTCTTAACAAGCCAAATATGAGAAATTATAGGTATGTATCATTATTTAGGCATCTCTGTGAGGGGCCAGATTTTCAGATCTTCACTTCAAACTGATCTCCGGTGACATGGTGACATGGTACTAAGCTTTGGAGTCACTGCACTGGCAGGACCTGGCCCTTGCCTGCCTTTGGGAGAGGAGAAAGGAGAAATTTCAAATATTATAGCCAGAACTTTTAACAGTCTGCAGTTAAAATCACCTGACACTTCCTGCTAAAAACCTCCTGGTTTCACCTACATCTTTAACAAATGGTAACCATTCGCTTTGTTGGGTGTTTGCCTTAGGGTTTATTATGGCTAATTCAGTTAAAATAGTTCAGTTGCTTCTGAAGAAATACACTGAATTTTCCCATATTAAAGTAATCTAACAGCCAGTTTGCTGAACTGGTGTCAAGCCTCGAAGCGCTGGAACAAGAAACAAAAGTTTGGTGGAGCCGATCAGTTGTTTGTTGTACTTCTGGATATTTTTTTAAAAGCTCATAGGCTTTGAAACTTCTTATTGCACATGGCTGGTGAAAGCTTGGAGCTTGGTAACTCAGCTGTGTCAAAAGAGTGTGTGCCTGCTGTGGAAGGAGGGACTGAGCTATTTCCAGCTGCTTTTGGTGGTGCATCACGAGCCTCTCCTGTGCTCCCCTTGACCTTGTGCTTGACCATGCCGAGGAAGTGGAGGAGGCTGAGGAAGGACGTCACCTGACTACAGAAATAAAAGGACTCCCTGGACTCAGTCAGGCAAGGTGGAAAGTAAAAAGCCATAAATTAGAAGATAAAACTTGCACAAGTCAATTGGTTGGCACACAATGGAGTGTTTTCTGGGGAAGGTTTGAGGAGGTCTTTTTTTTCGTTCTAATTCCATAATTACCTATATAGAAAAATTAATGTAATTCCATTTGTAGAATCAAACATTCTTAGGAAATGACCAAATTCAGACTACCTGTAAGACCTCAGTGGACTCCCCTGGTAGTTCAGCCATGTCGTATAGCTTGAATTTTGTACTGCTGTGTCTACAGCGCATAAACAAAAAGAGGTTTGGAAGGGATGAGTGTTCCACAACGATGGAGGCAGTTACTGGTACAGCTGCAGCCTTCTCAGAGCAATGGCTGGGAAAAAGGTAGATGCCTGTCTGTAAAGATAAATGAACACTGACCTCACAGATTAGATGCTATCCTCATCACTGTTGTGTTTGGTGGAGTATGTGTGAAGCTATGATGCTGAGGAAATCAAAAAAACACCAACAGGGAAGGTGAAAGCAGAGCTGAACTGCAGAACATCCCACTGCAGGCTGGAAAGCTGTATTGTCCCCACCACAGTGAAGAAGAAAGTCTGGTACCTAATTAGGTAGCCTTAAAATCTATGTGTTGCCCATGGTTAGATAATAAACTTAGTATGCCAGTCCTTGAAACGGTCCAGGCAGTACCATCTGCTTGGGAAGCTACTGCTCAGCTGCTGGCCCCTGAGCGAGCCATAGGCAGACATATCTTGTGTCTCTGCTCCCCTGGACAAGGTATATTTGCTGTCATCCTTGACTTCTGCCTTGAGTTACATTAGCAATCCAAGCTGCCTGCCCCACAAATGGTTTTCCAGGTTTCAGAAATTATATTTTCTTAGCACTATTTATTATTCTAAAAGCTTGTATCTTTGCTAATCAAAAGCAAATTAATTTCTCTTAGTGTTAACATTAAACTGAAAATATTTTGTTTACTACTTGCTAGATGTAACTGGAGAAAGTTAAAGCCACTCTACAACCCTTGATCTGTATTGCTGTACTGCATGTATTAATGGCTCTAAATTGCAGACTTTGTGCCATATGCTCCAGCTGTTAACATTAAAATTTCCTTCTGAAGTGAAGAGCTGTAGGGGAGTGGGATTTGGCCCCAAATTTTCCAACTCTAAAGTTCATGGGCCAAACTCACTCTTAAGTGTCCCAAACCAGTAAAGTACCTTCCCTACACTCAGGAAATAGGAAGAAATTGCTCTTCTCTCAGGGTGGTACAGTGAGGTCTTAATGGGAACAACTGGCTGGTAAAAGCTGATCAAGTTTCTGCAAACTTTAATAGTTGCATATTTTCATCCAATTAAATGCAGGAAATAGAAAATGGAATTAAGGATGGCCTTTTTTATTATAAGGCATTTTTGTTGCTGTTTAATTTCTTTACAGGTCAATAATTAACTTAGCTTATTATGGCTTAATCTTTTACAGGAAGATCTTTGTTTACAGATCTTCCTCTGGAGGGCTTTAAAGTGAAATCTCAAAGAAATTCACAGGTTTATAAGTAAAATTAACTCAGGAACCACTCTTAGATTACAATGACAAGGGATAAAGTAAGGTGTCACCATATACAATCAGCTTTTACTATGGAATCTGTCTCTCCTTTTGCTTATAGAACAGCAGGTTTAACAGCAAGCCAGTTGTCAGATGAAATTAAGAAGGAAAAGTCCATATACTAGCTAGAGTGCAGCATAATTAATACATTACCACTCTAAAATCTCTTTACTTGCTGAAGAAAGGGTTAAAAAAACCTATAAAAGTTCTGTAAATCTGTTCTGTGAGATTAATTTTTAATAATGTGTTGTCATCATCATCACCACGAGCACATTTATTGTTATTATTACCAAGACTGCCATGAACTGGATATTCATTAATGCTAAAAGTCAGAGTCAGCATGAGATTCAGCAGACTCCAAGCTCTGGAGGAGGAGGTGGAAAGTTACCTGGTGGAGCTTCAAGAATGGATTTTCCTTTTTTGCTGCTTTTCTTCGGTTTTAACTCTTTCCTGCTCGGTTTGAACCCTGGGTGCTCCTCTGTCTCTGCAGCACGGATAGGTCCTTCCTCTCCAGGTTGCTCCGTGAAAGGAAAAAACTCTTCACCGGGATATGGAAAGGAATAATAATGATCCCTGTTGCTAATCTCCTGCAAGTAATAATCCTGATCGTCCATGGGTACAGCCTGGGACACATCCCCCAGCAACGCCAGCCCAAAGGCGCAGAGAGCGAGGCAGAGTTGAGAAGAACATGAGCCTTTCTTGCTAAGGGCAATCATTATCGTTTGTTTTTGCAGAAATCTCCTCTGCAAGTCCCAGAACTTTATTTGGAAACAGGGAGAACAGAGTGCCTTGGCAGCTGGCAAACTCCCCCCAGGAGACGCAGAGGGCTACAGGAGCCTGCCTGCGAAAAGTGCCTCTGCTTTGGGCTAGTTTCGCAAAAGTTGCGAGGAACGCAGCGGGACGGAGGGCTGCGGAGGGAGGGGGCCGGACGGGGATGCATGTGATCGTCGGGCTCACCAGCCAGACAGACGGACAAGCACTCCGCTCCACCGGCGTTTGGCAGGTGGGATCTCCAGCGCGGTTAGTTTGCTGCTTTTCTTCTTTGTTTTTTGTTGTTGTTGCTGCTTTCTTCCAAAAACAGAGTTACAAGCCAGTTTCAGCTAAATCCCCTAACAGTTCTTTAGTCTTCCCGCATGCAGCTGATCCAAGAGAGCATTTATTCAAAGAAAAGTAAACTTGGCAGCCAGCCTTTGCCTCCCAGCCTGCCTACAAAAGTGTTTCCCTCCCCCAGGAGATGCTGTGCAGATGGGGGTGGGCATACAGAGTGGCTGGCAGGGTGCATCTGCCTGTGCTTTGACCCTGGGCATACATGAAGAGATGTGTGATGTGGTCTGTGGCAAATAATCCTCATTCCATGTATGTTGTGCTATATTCCCTTTCATGGTTTGTTTTTTTTTTTTCCTTTTAGGTTTTACAAATGTAGAATCCCTCTCCAGCACCAGTCTCAGCCTCCCTTGTTTATATTAGTTGATATAGATATGTTATATATAGTTTATATATGTTATATATAGTTTATATATAGTTTTTATATATATAAAGTTATGTAAATTATATATAACTACTATAACTCAACACATAGCATGTGCCAGTTTATAAGAGGCTTCTCCTGGGGTATAAGGGAACTCCCTGGACTCAGCCCAGCTGAAAACAAGGAAGGACATGTTTCATCAGTGGCCCTTTTTCTCACTCTTTTTGGAGTGGTCCTGACTTTTGTTCTCTCTGAAACATCTTCTAAACAGATTAGGATGTATTGTGCTAAGAGCTGCACACATGCAACCCAGTGTTGTTAATGGAATCAATTTGAGAATAAAAACTTATCTTTCATCTTTTTCATACCTCTAAAATAACCTTCGGTGCTGAAGGAAATGTGCAGCAGTTGACTCACATGAAATACGAATCCTTACTCCCGTGTTGAAAATACCAGCTTATATTTTCATCATGTATATTGTATTTCTTGTCATTGTTCAGTCATCTAGGAGAAAGTATTACATCTGTTACCCCACTCTTTATTCTGCCTTTGCAATCATGTGTGTGTTTCTCATAACTTTAATACCATAATAACCATAATTTAATATCTCAGTACCTACATCTTTTGGTATAGTTGGTTTCCAGACTATGGGTGATCCAGTCCCATGTATTTAACGACCATCTTTGCTTTCTTAGTCACTATCCCAAAAGGACTTTAGTGATTATATTGTGTCTGTTGTCCTTCCTTTTAGACAAATGAAAATGTGTTTTCACTAGCAATTTTATTTTCATCCTTCAATTTTACATTTTTTAAAATCTGAAAACTATGTCTTTTTCTATTTTAAATTTTCATTTTCTAAACCTAGAATAAAATATACTTTGCTTTTTCACTGCTTTACTGAATTAAAAAAATAAAATTTGATGACAAACTACTTCCCATCAAACTTTTCAGATAGTTTTATCTGGAATAGATGGCTTTGTCACCTTTGGTACAGAGTGTGCAATGTGGGAGCTAAGACCCACTGGTTATGGTATGTGAAACAGACTGCTTGTTCTCTGTATTCAGTGGCAGGCGGAATATCCTGGATATCCCGTCTTAGCGATTTCACAGATGTTCTTACTTTGTTTTCCCTTTCCAAAGTATCCAGTCCTCTCCTCCCTTAGTCCTAAATTCTGAGGGCAGAGCACAAGCTACAGAAAATGTGTATAATTTTGTTTCCATTTGTATCACAGTCACTCTTTTGCAAATATTGTGGACATACCTAGGGAAGTAAGAGAAAAATGGACTTTTCCATGACATCATTAATGACCTATTTTTTTTAGTAACTAAAGGAGCTTTAGCTGCAAATTATTATTTAACTCATTGCAGTGGTTAGAAACAGAAGAGGATTTACATTTCCAAGCATAACAAGAAGTATGTTCATAAAGTATAAATTCAAGTGTACATTAATTAAAGAACTGAGGAATGCAATTTGGGGGAATTTTACATTATTTGCTTTCGGCAACTTTACATGTGTACATTTCAATAATGTATCCATGTAAACATCATGTATTTTCTCTCCCATACAATACCTTTTTTATAAAGAGACAACCATGTGGACTTTTTTTTAGTTTATCCTATATATTATAGCCATGTGTCATATTGGGTTTGGACCTCTTTAATAGGTGAGTATGCATAGTAGCTCTACATATGTAGATGCATGACTATAGCTGCATATAGTACAGCAGCAAATATATTCTCCTACCAACAGCAGACCTGTACTTATTTAATACATGTAAAAAAATACATTTAAGTGACACAAATATCCACCCAAATGTTACCCAGATCACCCATCGCAATACCTTATTATTCACGTATCCAAAAACTCATTGCTGAATGTTCATGTTGTTTAAGTGAGGTGTTGGTGGCAAAATTACTGGCCAAATCATCTGCCAGCAATTTCATCTTTCTTTCATCTCACTCTTAATAATTTCTGAATCTGCTGGCAGATTACAAGCAAATGCAAGAAAGCAGTGACGATCTCAGTGAAGTTTCCATGCATTGCAGTTAGCTGAGAGTCCCTGCAAGGGCCTCTTCACCAAGTGATCTGAGGTGAAAGGCCATCATGTGAGCTTGCGTTGCTGGGAACAGGAGCAGCCACGACAGAGCATGCCTCTGGGGACACCCCAGCCAGAGGAGATGCTTGGTGAGCAATTTGTGGTCAGCCACGAGGATGTACCCAGCAGGACACAGCGAGGGGCTCAAGGTTTGCTTGCACGCCTCCACTTCTGCAGGTGAAAACTTTGCAGAACATCAGGCAGTGCCATATCCACTCCTTCACCTCCTGCAGTCACTACAAATAACTCTCTCTTTTCACTCCATGTGTACTTTAAAAGAGATTTATTCACCCAAATGCACCTATCAATTTCTATTCCTGTATCTTGATCTGTGTCAATAACCAGTTCCCCTATATTTATTTCTCTTACATTTTAATACTTCCTGTGGGTATGGATGTATTGCTGCTCCTTCCCAACCCACCTCTGGTTTTGGGGCGCATGAATTCAGCCAGCTGGAACCACACAAAAGTCTGTATCTAGGCAGAATTTTGGTCTTCCTCACCATAAGATGTTTTTACCATTTTTTTCTCTCGGTCAGCATCCTAGCAACACGCAACTTACAGGAAAGGAGTTGTTTTTTCTTCTTAGAGTGGCACGGGAGTATTAAGTTCACTGAAAGCTCAGATGTTGTTGGCCTAAGGGCTGTTCCTTATTTTTGCCTGTGAAGTATCACAATAGCTTCTAAAAACTTGTAGTCGATGTGGAAGGAGATAAAGCAAACTAATATTTTTGTAGAACAACTGTAACTAGCATTATCCTCCCCTCCTGGACCAATGCCAGTGATAATGTGTAAGTCATTCTACACTTTCCTTTAAATCTTTGTCCTGCTGAAGTGAAACATAATGTTTGTTATCTGCAAACGAGGAGGGCTTTCCCCCTCTGTTCCCAAAGATGTATTTATTTAAAAGGTGATGTCTCACCCTCTAAGCTGAGTTAATACTTCTCAAGCCGTGTATTTTGAGCCAGTTTCAACAACACCCCTAGAACAGGAGGTGCTCCCAGCTCCCCCTCACCCCTAGCTACAGCAAAATTTAGCCTGGCCAGTCTCCATGTCACCCCCAGGCTGGAGATGTTCAGGTGCCAGCGGCGAGAGGACATGCATAAGCCACCCTTTCCTGTCATTCTTATGCCTCAGGATGGTGTTTCCCAGCTCTTATTTCACATACACCATTTTGACAATATATGGCTTTAGTGGAACTAGTGTTTGTGTTTGTGAGAAATAGGCTCTATGTGTCACGCTTTTCCCCTCCCACCTCTGCAGCCTTGTTTCTCCCTGTCTGGTAGTCAACAGCCATAACTCCATGAACTTCAGATTCAGGAATGCATTTTTACTGAAGGGAGGTAGAGTTGTATGTGTAAGCACTGTCCGGGTTCAAGATCTTCTTTTGTATTTGTACTACACAATCAAGGATTGCACCTTTATGCTTAATTCAACTTCAAACTGCTTGGTAATTCCTGCAATTTTGCCTTTGGAATATGTGCATCATTTTTTTTTAATTGGAAAAAGGCTTTGTGGTTGAAAATAAAAGATGAAGAAATAGGCATCCCTCTTTCACTGCCATTCCATGGTAACTTTCTGAGGTAGAACATAAGGTTTCTATATGCCTTGGCAACAAAACAACACTAAAAATAACTCCCCTTCTGAACACTAGTAAAGTTTCTGTTCCTTTGTACTTCAGACCGGTAGTAAATCATGGAGCACAGAATGCAGCAAGAAAACAGAATTACACGTTTTAAACAGTCATTTTCTTTTGTGCATAAAGCATTTAGCCCCGCTGTCAACAAGGTCAAGCCATCTCAGAGGAAATGGAAACCTAAAACTGACATTGAGAAATATAAAGTAAACTGCATTCAACATTTATGTGTCTCTTAGATGCCTTTTTCTTACATATGTAGCAGAGACAGATACTAGCTAGCTGTCCTTCTGCTTACCTGCCTACACCGCGTGCATCCCTGGGGTTTCCAGGCATTTAAAAGCCTATTTGCACTTGTTGATAAGACAGATTCTTGAAAGAGAGGCTCTTACTGCAAAAATGACTGGAAACAAAAACAAAGTCTCATATGGAGACATTTTTCTCATTTTTGTTAATAAGAGGCGTTTGACTTTAAAGGGAATGTCATTATTTTACCAGGTGAGGGATGTCAAAAATAAGTGGGATCTTAACATTTGTCTCTGAGCGTATCAAATAATGACATAAAGTCTGAAGAACAGCCAGTTATGCTCCCCTCCCTCATGAGCAGGCTGCTGTTTCCTTTAGGAAAACAGATTTTAAAATAAACAGATGACATTAATGAAGACAATTATTTCCTTTAGCAATTGCTTATTTTAACTTGGCTAGAAAAGCAACATGCATCCTGACGGGGGAAATTAGCTCAGTGTATTCTCTCTAACTTTTCTTGTATGAACAACGTGACCTTCGGATAATCATTCAGCATATTGCCTTTGTGCTCGTGTCTGGAGAAGAAGCTCAGATTGCCATGGAAACAAAAGTTCCTTGTTCTTTTATACTTCCCTGTGCTATGATATTATTTTCACTATACGAACCCTTTTCTTAGCAAGAAATGTAACTGTGGGATTTTCATGTTTTGAGCATCCCAAAGTCATCCTCTTAGGTGATGACTCAGTTAATGACAGAAATGCTTTGAATGTGGAGCAGAGACTGCATCCATCATCATTATTTTTTAGGGATATTTAGATCAGATGTATCTGCATCAGTACATTTCTGCTGGAGAAATTAAAAATCTCTACGTACTCTTTTCCAGAGTTTTCTCTACTTTTTGCTTCTGTGCTGAACGGATGAGGAGAAACCATTTTAAGAAAGACGACGTTAACCAGTGACATAAACAAACCAAAAAGAATTTCTGGCATTTTTGCAAAGAATGCAATAGTTCTTTTTTTTTATGATGAGAGCTACACTTCTTCATGCCCCAGAATGCCCGTAGATTTTATGTTGACAACACATTGCCCTGGCATTTGGCAGCCACTGCTGGATCAAAGCCAGCAGGATTATCACTAGGAAAGGGACTGAAGAGGCTGCCTTGTGATTAAAAAAACTGTAATGCTAGCAATACAAAAAGGAGAACTAATACTATTTTTTTCTAACTCTATTCATTTTTGGTTGATTTGTCAGTATTTGAAAGACTGCAGGTCTGCATTAGTCAGTGGTTTAGAGTTTTTTGCATTGTTCAAAAATGGGTAAATTTTATATGCATGTAAGACTGAGCCAGCATTAAGACAGCAGAGATGACTGGATGACAGTAGTTCCATGGAACAGTTTGAGAAAATGAGATGAAATGCCCCACTGTGCACACAGCCAGGCTGCTGGTGATGTGCGACTGGAACGTCCTTTTTGGTTTACTTGTATGAAAACAGCCACTTCCAACAAATTCCCATGGACATCACCTACCTGCCAACATTGGAATTTCAAAAAGTAATGACTCTCACATTTCAGTCTGGTATTTCCTGGACCAAAATTGCCGTACTTGTGCCATGTGGAGTGTGAGCAGTATGTTTAACACATCCCAAGCAGCAGAAGGGAAATGCAATGTGGAGTTTGTCTGCAACCTACTCCAAGACCATTTTTCCTGAGATTTCTTCAATATCCACAGCATAAGTGTAGCCTGAGAAGTCATGGACTTCTCAGTCTGGTGGGAGCTGAAGGAGACACATAAATGTAGTAGCCTTTGTCATGTTAAATGCAACAGAGCTGGCAAATGCAACGTCATCAGAGAGTAGTCCTTAAAATTTCTGTATTTAAGAATTGCATTTTAAAGACAGAACAGCAAGGAATTATTCCTTTCAGATACAAGTAGTATTCATGGCTGTGATTCATTTGGGCAAATAAACACATAATATAATACTTCCATATGATAACTATGTCTCTGTGTATCTTATGTCCAAAGTCAAATGAATTCCATGTAATTTAGTGAAGTTTCGTTATTTATAACTAATGTATTTGTTTGAAGGTGGGAAGAGCTGATTTTGTTTATCTTCGTAATCACATATTTCTGACAATATGCTGGAAATACCTTCCATAATGCATTCACTTACAAAAACAGTGAAAATGCAATAATTTATGGGAAAAAAAAAGCTCTGAAATGAGTTTTCACTTGTCATACAGAAGGCATCAAAGATTCTTGTCAGACTTACATTACCAGATATGCCAATATAATTTAACAGCTGTGTAATAAACTTGTTTGAACTTGACTTATAGCCATTAAAAAAGGGCTTGTGCCAGCATGTTAGATAAAACTGTTCGAAAGGTGAAGTGATAGGCTTAAAGATGCAGTGAAGCTTTAAGGCTATGCAGATGTTTACTAATATGTGGCATAACATAAATTGTAAAGTTCCAGAGAATTTTTTTCCATCTCAAATCACAAATGCCCAACTGTTTGAAATACACTAATATATTTTTCTGCATAGGTCCTTGGCACTTATTCTGCCAAGGAAGTGGAATGGTGAAAATTGTCTTGCACTTTTAAATCTATCTTAAGTATTTAGTTTCTAAAAGTCACAGAATGTCTTAAGTTGAAAGCGACCTTTGGGAGACTAGCATCTCCCTTTTTAATTCCCTTTTAAACTGTAAGATGTCTAAGACAGGGTTTATTTCTCACAGTGTGGTTGTATATCCCACTCATTAATGGGATCAACACTGTTAGAGATATTATTGACTTCAACAGAGTTATATCATAAGGAGTATCATTAACATTTGACTTACTGAATTTGGGTTTTGGAAACGTTGAAACTTAGCCGAATACACCCCATAGTGCAGTTCAGCTTGGTTTTGCTTGCTGTGTACTGGTTATGGCAAACACAGTCCAAGTAAAATACCTCAACTTCACTTGAGGCCAGATAAACTTGTCAGCTGAGTAGGGAGTAATTTCCAGAAGCATCCATCAGGACTTAAATGGCTTATCTCAGAAATAATCATATTAACAATAATAATAATAATTTTTTTTAAAGGAAATCACTTGTGACTAATAGTAAAAAGAACTGCTGTCTCCTTTGCAGCAGTATCCAGACAAGTGAGTTTCTTATTTCTTTGTTACTGCTATAACTGGATTGATACTGAAATTGGTACAAAGTGATTTCAAAATTCTCCTGGCATTTTTAAGGATGCTGTTATGTGCAGTTGTTGCATATGACCTTCTCTTCCTCTCCTGCCCATGGTCCCTACACGTTTGCCTTAGGATGGGTCTCCTCTTCTTTGTCCATGATGTTGAGTGGCATTGACCACAGCACATCAGGGGAGAGGCTGAGCCCAGAGCAAGGCCCATGCTGCTTCTCCAGATGGTGAGGTGTTATACAGTCAAGCAGGGTCCCTGATTCTTCAGTGTCACTTGCGCAGATTTTAATACAAATATTGCTACTGAGACATGCCTTCACACTTGTGATTCTGTTCTGCTTCATCGCTTCTTCCTGCTTCTCAGCGGCCACAGTTTCAGAGCTCCACTTCATGGGAAATCTCAGAAGATTTGCAGTGGTTTTGGAATGAGATCAGAAGACCTCCTGTAAGGCTGGCAACCCAGGGAATGGGATATCTGCAGGCCTGAGCCTTGAGGTTGGCCTGATATTTATGTAGGCGTAACATTGCACTGTAATTACCTTTCACATCTAGTTTCACAGGTGATTTGAAGGTGTATTAAATATGATGCTTCTTCTGAATATAAACAAGCATTTTCAAATGCATTCATCATCCGTATTTTGTTCACTTTGGACAAAATCCTGGCAGAAACTCACAAGAGGCTCCAGATCATTTGCAGGGAACATTACCAAAGGCTTCTTTGACAGCAAATGAGGAAAAATGAAAACTTAGCTCCTCTCTCTCTAGAGAACTCCATCATACACTCACATATTTTGATTAGTTAATGCTGAGTGACAGCTTTAGGTTTTAAGGGTACTTTACATGTATTTTAAATGAGATTACAGTCATATGAGGTCGTGATGTTTTATAAATTGTAGAAGTTGCTTGTAAACACTCATCTAAAAACAGTGATTATATAAAAATGTCACACCCTTCCTATACTTCTGGATTATCTCCAACAAATTAAAACTGCCAAAGGTGTTACAGAAGCATCATTTTTCCATCCTTACTCCCTCAAACCCCATGGAAGATAATTTATTTAATAGGGTCTTTGAAAACACCTGTCCCAATGTGTTGCACTGTCACCAAGCTGTCTGTCCGCTTGTCTTCCCAGATGTCTGTCCATCTGCAGTGCCCTCGTCGCTAGTGATGCTGGAATCCCTGATGGATTTCATTTGAACTGAATGGAAAAATCAAGATGACAAATAAATTCCCTTCACATAGTATGAAAACTGGCTGAATAGTGGAAACACATCCAAATTAATAACCCCAGAGATGGAAACGGCACTGTGAATTTAATGATTTTCTGTTCTGTTTAGCGAGCTGATTTCTCAACATACAGATAGCTTCAGACCAATGCAAGCATGTGAATCCTCTTGCCAAGACGGCAATTTGGGGGTGTGGAAGTGAGCCAAAGGTACTCAGTCAGGACAGGGGAGCAGGAGATATGAAGAAAATCTGAAGTCACTGTGATGAGCAGCCATAGGCATCAAGTTATTACAGAGCCATATAGGGGACATAGAATTCAGAAGAAATTATGCTCAGTGTCCTTTCTGCCTGCACATGCTACTTGTGCCTCCAGTACTCCCAGGACATTTGCTGCAAGCTCAGGATTTTTTTTTTTTTCTTATTTTTACATCAACCTCCCTTTTCCCAAAGGCTGCAATGCTCTTCCAGTGCCTCTGCCTATGGCCAAAATATTGTGTCATAGGTCTCCCCTGGGGGAAAATGCACCATCTGTAGAGGGGAGGTACTGCTGCTCTTTTCATGCAGGAGACAATGATGGTCCGAAGCTGCCACTTCTGCATTAACATTTCTGGTGTGTGATTTCCAAACCCCTCGCAAGACTAACAGGCAAGGGAGGAGAGCAGACTGATGAAAGTTCTTCCCGAGTGAGCTTCCAGACATGTAGGCAGTACATCACCAAACGGAAGGGAGTTTTATAGGCACATTCAATTTAAATCACATATATTTATCTTAAGTGCAGAAGAAAAAGGAAACTTCACTCATAATACCTGCCTTACCAATGAAGTTGCCATATGTGGAATTCAGGTCACTGCTAAGAACTTCTGGTCTTTTTAACAGCTGTGAGTATGCGTCATGATTAGTTTCATAAACTAATATGAATACAGTCTTTGGCAGCAGATATTCTTCCCTGAATTTTTATGATGAGCTGAGCTGTCAGTCCTTCTTTCTTTAATTCTAGAGTTGCAACTATTTTGGTTCTTGATTCAGCAGGTGGATTGCTTCAAGACCTTGGTGAGAACCATTTGAACAGGGTGGGAAAGCCCTGAGTTAATTAGCAGCCTGTGAACAAGGGTGAAGGGCTCTGAGCCATAAGGAGGAGGAAGAGAATGCTCAGGTAGACGTGAGGCTCATCAGTGGTCATCTCCCTTAGATGCCCGTAAATCTTCTTGTGTGTCCCAGCAATTCACTGCAAGGCAACGTTAGTTATTCTAGACACTCAGGAATCCACTCAGACAAACTGAGGGTTTTCCAAGTGTCATATTTTCAGATGTGAAATGCTCTATGTCATGAGCCTTCCCATATCCACAAACATCTACTGCCTCCAGGGCTGCACAGTGAACTGTGTCTAAGCAACGTGAGGGCCAGCACAGCAGGGAAGAAGGATGTGATGTGCCTAGAAAGTTTTCTTCTGTTGTAGCAGATGTATCTTCACCTTGGTAGTGGAAAATTAGCTTTAAAAGGTCGGGTCAGCTGGAGGATCACTTACAGCTACTTTCTACATGGTTCGCTTCTAACTGTGATCCATCATGCATACCAGACTAATGGATTACAGTGCAGCAACTTTAGCTTCATCTTCCTTTATCTTGGAAAATCTGGGTAACAGTATTAAGTGTATTTTTCCATAAATAATTTATATGAGGAGGCCAACCTTGTAATTGCAATGGAAAAGATTTGTTTTTTGTTATTTTGCGCAATCATGTGCAAATTCCTCCTGCCTACTTGTCTAAGACTGTCACGAAAGAAAAAATACTTAAAAGGCAATGTTGAAAATGCTCTGGAAAACACCAGAAGCTTAAAAGACAACAGTAGGGTAGGGAAAGGCAAAGCAAGACACATTAAATTCCAGACAGACAGCCAAATTCCACAGATAATCATTAATCTGGAAAAAAATCCTTGCAATTTCTAAGATTATTGGAAGCGGATGTTGGTTTCTGTTGGTTTAAACTTTCTAGTATTTAAATACTTCTGCATAAAGAGCATTGCCATTTTTCATCTACTGCAGTGACAGTGGGAGAGGTGAACCACGTGCCTGGGTTCAGATGAAAACCTCATCCCGCCTGTGACCTGCCGCGAACGCAAAGTCCGCTGGCTGCAAACCTTGTGCAGACATCACTCCCAGCTCTAATGCTCAACAATTTTCTTTTCAAAGAGCCCTAATGAGGTGGTGTTTACAGAGCCTCACTTGTGAGTGTCAGCGGTGCTGGGGACCCCAGCAGCCGGTGTTGCAGCTCTGCCTGGTGGGCAGCCCCACGATGCCAAGGCGTACAGCCAGCTCCAGGCTCCATTGGGCCAAAAAGACTTTCTTCAGGCCACATCAATTAACAATCCCCTGAATTTCTATCTCAATTCCCTTTCAGACCACCCAGTTATTTTGTAGCTTGGTCCTTAATGCCTGTGCCATCATTTCACGTGGCTCCTTACTCCATTTATTACAGTGTTGGTGTTCTCAGTGCCTCAAATTTTTCCAATAGCTGTTTTTGCCAAGAAAATAGGATGAAACCAGAAGGTTTTATTATCAGCCCAACAGCAATCTATTGAGGTATACTGCCTTTACAGACAGACATTTCTGCTTGGTCTGTCAGTCTCTTTCATTTCCTTGTCAGAAAATAAATGTCTGTGCTATAAAGGAAGGTTTAAAATGGGACAGTTGTGATTCTGGTCTCTTCGGAGTGGACTGTAATTGTGCTTCTATAAATAAAATATCAAAAGCTATTAATTCTGGAGAATCAGAAGAGCATGTTCATCTCTAAACAGACAAGCAGAAATATTGAACTCTTTCAAAATCAGACATACGACTCGAGAGAGGAAAACTTTTTTTTTCTCTAAGTTTCTCCCTTTACCCCAGGCACAGCAGCACTTTTTGCATATTTTCCTTTTGTCCAGCTTCTTTGCACTAGCAACAACACGTGGTCCAGCCACGAGCACAGAAAGCTGAGCCGTAGCAGAGCTGAGTGTTGCTTTGAACTCTGACACTGACTTGCTGTGTGAACCTGACCATGTTGCTTAAACTTCCTGTAACTCACTTTCTCTGTTTATTCTCATTGGAAGAAGTGCATTTTTATGCCGCTAATAAGAGCTATTAGCATTATTCACTTGTACTTTCATGTACATTTGTCTATTGAACACAGGTTCAATATTACCAGATAATTTTGGGTTTGAAAATTTGTATTAAATTAGATATTTCCCTAATGCAGAAATTTGGCATGCAAATTTTTGAGTTATGCTCAAAATATAACTTTATGCAATATGTAGATTTATAATTGTAATGTATATTTTATGCCCTATAAGTAACATAATAATACAGATTATTAGGAAACACATCTATACTGAATAGTATGGATGAAGCTGGGAGCACACAGTGTTTGCCAGCAAATCACATTATCAAGGGTGCTGTCGAAAGACAAGCTCTTTGATAGCCCTCAGGAGAGGGAAGGGATGGATATAACAAAGAAAGGGAAGAGAAAGGAAAAGTTAGTTTTCTGAAAGCTTCACAGTACTTGAATGTAGGGTTACTATCACAAGAGGACCACATTTGTATAAATTGGACTTCTCATAGGGAGTTGGTTTTGCCAGTTCTGATTTCTCGGAGGTGCTGGCCATGAATCGCTGCCATTTTGGATGTAAGAGGGATTGCTAAACCTTTGCCCAGCATCAGGAAGAGGTGTTGCAGCGAGGGCCTGATGGCCCATGTGCCCTGGGCAACGCAGTCCCTCTCTGCTGGGACCAGCTCTGCTGGCTGGATGCAGAGCAGGCTGACCTCCTTTACAAGTGCTGCTAATGAGGGTTTAAAAATGAGGCCAGGGATTTGGTTTTGTCCAGAAAAACACGCAGCTGATAATGATGTGTAACTTCTCCTTTCTCCACACTTATCATTAATTCAGGCTAATTCTGAAGAATAGGCTCATGATCTGGATGGTAAAAATTGTTATAATTGGATATTTAACTCCTTTTACAGAAGCTCAGAGGAGCTGAATGCTCTTGGACAAAAGCAGCAGAAACTCTTAAAAATGTCTGTTGACATTCTCGAAGGCTGATGTCATTATGCAGTTTTTTCTTGATAAAAGGGTGATATGTGTGGGTGACTTCAGTATTAATTAATTCTTCTTTCTGTGTGGCTCTGGATAGTTAGATTAATGCTTCTATCACATGATAGTGGTCAGAACAGATTAGCTCAAATTGCTACTGTTACATCTCTAAATAAATGCAGATCGTAATACCAAATAAACAGCAGCAACAGCCAAGCCAACCTCTAAATATAACATGCAGATGAGCTCAATACAAATAACGATCCTAGGTCATTAGTAAAAGGGTGTGAGTGTCCCTCCCTGTATGGGTAGATGCTGTTTCAGGGGGTGTCTTGCTTCTTGATTGTATTGATACTTTTTCTACAAACAATCCTTCCTGTCCAGACCTGTTTGAGTCCCTGGATCCCCCCACCATGTATCCTATGACAAGCCCAGGGCTGATGGATTAATTTAAACTGTAAATGGAATTTTTGGAAGATGCCCAGAAAATGTTACCATATCCCACAGACGGGCAGTGAATCAGCCCAGTGAAGACCCTAGAATCCATCTTCATGCGACACTAGCTGCAGGAGTGTGAAACCCTGTCTGCTTTTGATAGCTTCCCCGAGAGTGCTGTCTGTCCATCACGATACCAGGTGTTCACCAGGACCTCGGTGCATGCTTTGGGGCAGATGTGCTGTGGAGAGCCACTGTCGGTTATTTCAAAGCACTATTCCTCCTGACTGTTTCGAAAGCAATTAATGGTGGCAGTTCGGGGTTTGTGTTGCTAAACACCAGGTTCCCATAATTTCCCTCATGTTGTTGGAATAGTGAGTTGTGATATACTTTTTTTTTTCCTTCCCTCTTCTGTTAGTATGTTATTGTGTACAGCCCTGTGGGGGATCACCATGCGGACATTGGTGGTTTGGAGCTCCCCAGGTTCATTAGCCTCTCTGATTTTCCCTGAAGTCCATGGGCAATGCTGAGCAGAGCTGCATGTAGGCAGGCACCAAGAAGTAGCTGGATTCCAAGATCAGGCCAAATATCTGTCTCCAAACCAGAACAGAAACTATGACAGTTTACATTACATAGTAACCCATTGCAATAAAAATTACAATTAATAATGTTTTATGGTGACTGAGCTACTTACAATGTATCACCCCACATAAATTCACTGCTGTCTGTTAACAAGTCAGTTCAAACTATGGGCTGTTCCTTACCCAGAGCATCAATAATCAGCATTTCTTGAAAATAAGAATGTGGGAAAAGAAATCAGCAGTAACTTTAAATCTCTGCAGCCTCCATATTCTCTCTCAAAATCCAGTGAGCCAGGCCAACTGGAACAAGAGTTATTAGAAAAAACATTCTCACAGTATGGATATAAAAGCCTAATTAATTAAGAGATCAGGCTAATTAGAGAATCCAACTGGGATTTGGTAACAACATCTAGAACACTAATAAAATTAATCACATGTTCACAATTAATCACATGTTCACAATTAACATGGTGTGAAGATATCAGCCAGTAGATTATAACTTTGGAGTCTCCTCTGAACATCAGGAAAAGGTGAGGAAGATCTTGTGTCCAGGCCATTGCTCAGCTCAACTGTTGGACATCAATTAATGCAGGAGGCACTAAAAAGGAAGATCCATGGAGGTTTCTTCAGTGCCACTGGTGACAGCGAACAGAACCAAAGTCAGCTTGTATGGCTTGAGGGAGCCTCTTTGATTTTAGTTTCTTCAACATTTCCTTAAAATCATCTCAGATGTGATGGATCCACTTAAATGGGATTGTACATAAATGACCATTATAATTAATAATGAAAGCAGTTGAAAGGACCACACATGTTCCTTTACCCAGACCCCAGCATGGCTCACGCTGAGACCCATCAGTGCTGCCACAGCTACATACACCAGGAATACTGGTTTGAACTGGTCATACAAGACAAAGCACGTGTAGGTATAAATTGCTGTAAATCTGGTGCAGGGAAAATTAATGTTTCATTCTGGCTGCCTAGGTTTTCTGGAATAGATGACCCAGTCCTGCCTTCCACTAAGTGAATTTACTGTCCAGGCTGTTGGAGGGAAGAAAGAGTGTCCTTAACGATGTGTCTGCAGCCAGCTTGCCCTGTCCGCTCCTCATTTCTCTTTCTTGATGTGCCCCTTAATGCTTGTGGTGTGCAGAGGGATGTAACAGGCTGTGACACTCCTTGTGCCTGTCAGAAGGGGTCCTTGTTCCTTTCTTGCAAGCTTCACTGTGGATTGCTCTACACGATTCAGCCCCTGAAGCCTCCAGAGCAGGACGGAGCAATCAGCTGGGTGATGCAAGGGAAAGCCTGAGGGGATCCAGGTCCAGTCCTCAGGGTGAGGGTAGCAGCAGCCAGAATAGAAATAATTCTCATAGCTAACATTCAAAGAACGTAAATGTGGAGTTTCAACCAGCAAATTGCTTTCACTTTGCAGAAGCAGAGCTTTTGGTCCATTTCCACACTTTTAATGAGAGCTGTATTTTTACAAAAGGCATGAAAATAAATTAGAAAGCTTCAGCCTTTGGACTGTTGCTAGCCTTGACGGCATCGGCAGAGGCTATCATCTTGCATTTTTTAAACTTCATGTCTTTCTTCTACTCTGGATGAAGTGGTTATGCTATGACATATAGTCCAAAACAATACCAACCATACCACAGAAAGATGCCTTCTCTATAAGAGTGAACAGTGTCACTTCTTGTGTTTGCCTGGTTCACACTATAGACAACATCTCAACTTGAGCCATTTTTCTCAATGCTGTTTTGAAGAATAACTATTTCAAGGTGAAATCTGAGACTTAAAAAATTTGAGAAAGAGAGATGGGTGAGAAAGTATTTTTGAGTTTCACCACAATTGAAATGCCAGTGTTTGCAATGCCAACCCACACAACTGTTGGCAATTTTAGAAATGTTTCAGAACAGAGCTATAGGAAGGATGCCAGCATAAGAAATACTGCCTTCCAAAAACTAAAAAAACTGTTTTTGCACTATGCAACTGAACACTTGACTGTGGGCTAGAAGTCCCCTGGGTGGAAGTAGGTTTCCAACAGCAGAGAGCTCTTTTGGCTCAGCAAATGATGGAATTATCAGCTCTAGTAGCTGAAACTGACTGATAAAACAAATAAAAAGCAAAACAGAAATGAGCTGCAAATTTTTAACAGCAAGGCTAAACTTTATTGGAACAACTCAACTGGTGACAGATGTGATAGTGAGAATGACGTTAAAAGTTATGAATTTTGGTGTAGAAATAACCTAATAAAACTCCCTTTTTAGCCTGTATTGTGTAGTAGATCAGAATGGATAACCATAAAAATCCATCCCAAATTTACAGCTTCTCATTCCTCTGTGGAAAATGTCATTAGCTGAGGATCGGAGGGTTAACATGATTGTAATTTTTACGTTTTATATGTTGGTATTCTAGAAATTTGTTTTGATGGAAATGTTGTCCACAGAATTTTCACATTTGTTTGAATTTTAGTTATGCAAGTTCACTAGCCTGATACATTTACAAAGTGTTTGGAAATACCATTTGAGTCTTGAATTTAAGATTTGGAGAGAAATCAGGGTAAAGTAGTTGAAATCAGCTAATTTAGGGTTCTTGGTTACTGGAAAATGATGCATTTTCACATAGGGGCATGAAGTGGATATTATAGGTCTGTAAACTAATAACAAAGTTACTTAGTCATGCATCTTTTATTCCTGAGGCCACTTCACAGACTCAGAACGTCAGAAGATAAGAGCAGAAATGAGCAAGTTTATACATTTGCAGTGGCTGAGTTCATTGTGACCTCAACCAAATGACTGGCATCAATATGACTTCTAGATTATTAGGCACATTTCATCTTCTCTCAGCAGGACAAGCATTAGGAAAGTGCTCTGATATATGTTCCATCTAAACAATAAAAAGTAGTCCTACTTAATGGGAGACTTCTTACCACTTCTGGATCAAAACTAGGTATTAATGTTTGATGTTTAATGTCATGACAAGAAATTTCTTACAATAAAGTAAATAACATGTATTTGGTGCATAATCCTTTTCTATGAATTGGGATACTTTTTTTCTCAGTTTTGAATTTGTTACTGATATTTATTGTAGAAAATATTGCCATATTTCTCTGTACTGTGTGGAGATTGTGCTTAATCTCTGCTTAATCTGAGTCTGCCAATTAGAGTTTACCTTAGCTCAGCATCATGCATAAATACACCAAAAAGATCCAATCATGTATACAGCCTATACATGGGGTCTTTTCATGGGACACAGCGAATACTTGAATGTAAACTAAATGCAGGCAGCTCTTTGAAATTCATAAATACATACCATATGTCAAACCTTTTCACATGCCCTTATGTAAATTGTTGTTTTATTTGCACTATGTAACCAGATGTTGTTATATAAAATATCTCCCATGCTGAGAGCTGTTACTAGAGGCTGCAAAGAGCACATGCCGTTAGCAAAAGAAACAGTGTTCTTGCTTTTTTCCCTTCTGTGTACAACAGTTTATAATATTTTATCTCTCACTCAGAATGGATTCAGTCTTGATTTACATGGTCTGAAAGAACCTGGTCCCTTTCAAGAGCAAGAGCAAGTGAGTGGCTGACCTTCCCTCCTGGGCTACCCTACCCAGGCAACAGGGTGCAACTGCATGTCTCAAAAAATGAACAAGTTATTGGCCTTAAATTGGGACACAAGCTTCAGCCTTTGTTGCTGATTCTTTCAATATATGTTCTTGGGCTCACTTTTTCTACTTTCACACAAAGAAATAATATCAGAAAAACTGAATATTTTCCGTTCTGGGGTATTCCACCACAGCCAACTTGCCATCACACTTTACACCTTCCCAATGTATTGCAGAGCCGCTGCCTGTGTGTCACAATCACGGCCAGAGCTGCTGAGCCAGGTACCCTGGTCTTTAACCATCCCAGGATGAAGTGGTGGCTTTAGGGAACGGAGCTGGAGGCTTTGCAAATGACTTGAAATATTCTTCCCTTTCTGTCCAAGGGCCTACTTCATAAGCAATAAAAGGCTGCAAAAAAAATGGACATTTGTGAATATGTCTCTCTCAAAACAACTGTGGGCATTTCAATGTCAGCAACTTTTCAGAGCTAGCCACTCCTTTTGGAAGCACGCATGTTTTCACACATGAAGGGATCTGAGGCAGGACCTGCATGTATGATCTTCAAATTATTAATGTTGCAGAGCTTGAACCCCACAAAAGAGGAGCTTACTGATTAGAGGGAAAGATAGGTGGAAGCTCACAGACTTTGTTGAGTGCTCAGAGCAAAAGGCCGATCAAGCCACATTTATGAGTCTTGATTATGACAAAGAAAAGTCTTTTTTGAAATAATGAATACAGTATCTTACAACAATCTTCTGCTTTGATTTGATCAGGAACCTTTATCACTGCTCTCTGCAAAACCTTTGTGTTGTCAGTCGCATATGGAGATATTTTAAGCAATTAGAAGAAAGCGAGACGAGCTGTTCTGTCACTTTATTTTGGAGTTCATTGAAATGGCCCTTCTACAATGTAACGGACCACCAACTGCTAGGAAATTCAATCAGAATACAGCATTACAGTGAAAAATTAGCCTCCTAGGGAGCAAGTTCAGTTCTGTTTGACTGAACTACGTGTTAAGAATATCTCTGAGCATATGGCTCCCCTATGATCCCCATTTAAAAACAATCTGAACTGATTGATGAGGGAAATTAAAGGGTACATCTAAGCATTTCCTACAGCTGTTGAAACAGAAAATTATTTATTTAATTTTCCCCTATAGGAATATAGGACTCAAATTTCTATAAGGCCCCCCAGCTATACCAGCATGTTTTTCAACAGGATCAGCAATAGGAGCATAAGGGCTGGGTAATCACTATCCCATACATGCTGCTTTTAACCACCTACTGGCTTCCCTCATGTCTATTGCCATCAGATAGCAGAGTCTGTCTCTGGAAATGAAATCATCATGTATTTCAAATTACAAATGTGTTACTATCTTTATCACTACTATAGATATCCCTAAGCCCATAACAAGAATTTCTGGTCTTAGGTTTCAATGCAGAAGTGAATCAAATCAAAGTTGTCAGTTCAATAAGGAGAAGTGTTTGATTTTTTGGATTTGAATAGGTTTGATGCAGTATACTAGGGAATCCTCACACCCAGTTTTTGCTGCTGGTGTCTCCATATTTATGCAGATACCTGGGACTGGCTGATTCCAAGAGACTTCCACCCCACAGATTCTGCAGGGGCCAAGGTATGCTGGCTCCATGGCCACTACAGGTCACTATTGTTGTAGCAGAGCTAGCAAAAACCTTGCAATGTGCTACAAAAAGTTCTTACAACAAAGAGGACAACAGGCAGACAAAGAAAGAACCTTTTAGATTACCTCTGCATGAATTTTCAGACCGTCTGTAGGTATTTGTATCTCTTAGTGTCCTGCCTCATCATGCTCTCATCAGAAAAGTAGAAAATGGAAGAGATGTGCAGAGGTAGAGATTCTTTGGCTCTGTGTCAGTTTGTTTACAGGATGATGAAATATCTTTGCATGGAGTTATAATTAAGGGAAATGTTTTTGTTCAGCTCCAGATACTGGGATCAAAATTAAGTCTTGAAATAATGATGATAAAGTCTCCAAACTGTTTTCTTGTTTTTCCTTCAGGCCGAGCTAATATTTAAGTAAATAACAAAGGACTTCTTGCAAAATCAGCTGGCAATATAATGTATATAAAAAATAATCTTTTAACAAAAGCACAAGGATGAGCTCTTCACTTGATTCATGACCTGTGGCTCAAGCGGAACTGTGTATTACATTCCCTTTGGTCTTAGATTCATCTGGGAAGAAAAGACATCACATAAGCCCAGGTCTAAGGACCTGCTGTGTCTGAAAAGTGAGACAATAACTTCCATTTCTGAGCTGAGCTCAGTTTCGGTATTTTCATATGCAATCTACTCAGGCTGGAGATACAGTCTTGCCTGTCTTGTGCTTCTTAAAACCTATTTTCATCATTAGTGCAATAGCGATGCAAGAGTTTCTATGTCTGAAGCTCCCAATAATGCCAAAGGTTTGAATTGTCCTTTTGTGGCCTTTTCTTATCCGTGAGTCAGTACTGAGTCAGTATTCACTTCTCTGATAATGAACAGTAAAATGTATTCATCTTTATAAATACAGGGAAGCCAAGTTAGTCTTTTAGGGAAATTTACTGAACTGCTCCAGGACAAAAGATTGAAGCTACTTCATATTTCTGATGTCATAATTCAAAGAATCTCAGACCACGTGGCTGAGGTAGCTGGATATGATCAAATGTGAGATATCAGAAGAGAAAGATGAATCAGGAGAATGTAACAGTCACTGGTGAAACCTGTAAGCTCTTAAACCAGGGTCTTCAAAAGTAGTCTGATGCCCTAATTTTAACGGGAATTGGGGGTAAGTATTCCATAACCAAATGTAAGTTCTACAAAGAAAAGGAAGCAGAACTTTTTAAAAGTAATACATAATTCAAAGCCTAGAAGAGATGTCTTACAATGAGAAACTTCAAGTTTGTTCTGCTTAACAAAGTGAAGGCTGAGTCTCCTGTTTGCATTGAAAACATCTTTGCAAGTTACAGAGATAAACAAGTTATCCCTAATATATTCTATGTTTAGAAGGGGGATAAGTGATCTTATTGATCTCCTCAGCTGGCAAGCCTATAAAAAGATATACAAAGCTTTTTTCTGAGTCTGGTTACTATTAATGACTGTGAGAAATGCACAGCTACATATAAAATCTCTACAGAGTGGAGGTAGCACAAGCATTTCATAACACTTCCACTGATGTCTTTCATCTTCTTCCTTTTCTATTGCCATCCAAACTGCAGTTTCTCCATTCGATGACTCTCTTCTATGCATCTCATCTCCTTCTTTACCTTTCTCACCTGACTGTGTTTCTCTGTCCAAAGGGGACCAAAAGGCAATGCTTCTGTGTTACTCAGAGCCTGGAGGATGCCTAGATCTATCTTAGCTGACAGATGTCAGACCCTACAAAGCTTTTTATTCTAGCTCCCTTAGAGCAAACCTCAAAGAGTATATTTGCTTCCTTTGCAAGGTGCGCTAGTCAGCACTGGCTCCTTTGTGCTCTTTTGACTTTTGTGGCCTTAGTAACAGCATGATTTTACTAAGGATACTTGAGAGGTTTATGGCACTGGACTGCTGTGTAAAATAACACAGCATATCCCACAAAAATGTTTTAAAAAAAGTCAGTAGAACTCAGTGTTCTTAAACTGGAAAATATATTGCATTTCTTCTCAGTCCCAGCTTGGCCTAATATTGTTCCCGCTGCTATAGGTTGATCAGGGTTGGTATCCTGATTTCCTGATTAATATCAGGAAAAAGATAAATCTTAATACATGTCATAGCATGCAGTGTAAACAGCACTGTTTCTATCAAGGTGCCTTTTTTTGCTGGCTTGTTCTAATGATAAAACTTCTTGCACATTGTAACTGATTGTAAGTAGAGCTGACTTGAACCATTCATGCTGTCTGAGTGATTAAAATTCTTCAGACAGATCCTCAAAATACAAAGGTCATATAATTAGTCTCCCTTTAAGTGAGAAATTCTTTCCTCAGGGTCTATCTCCAAAATAGGGTGTAGTATATAATATACGTATCTCTGCATAATTCAGTTTGGAGTGTCTTCATGCTGTAACACTTCTCAGGTTATAAGAATTGTCCCAACTTAACAGACACACACTTCATACTTACTACTGCACAGAGCTGTATTTTTCTGTCATACTTATGAACATCATATGAGCAGCAAAGGCCTTTATTGTGAAGGTGTTAAGTAACAAGCTTAACTTTTCACATCATGTATTTAATCTCAATTTGTCTGATCCTCTAAACCTCCCCTAAAGCGCTGTGAAGAATCTTGTGGGGCTTTTGATTTGTATTAACCACAAATGTATATGCAACAAGAAAATATGCCTTTAAAAAGATGGCAGATTTTTTTTTCTTAAGTGTAAGTAATGGAAATAAATACTTGTTAAATTATTAAAATAATCTAGAAGAATTTTAAAAAGTCATTGGTCCTTCTACTCACAATGGTCTGTTTTTCAAAAAGCTTTCATTTAGATTAAATCACCAGATGTTGAAGTGTAGATCTAAACTGTGAGTTTTCTCCTGTATTTTCTGCCACATATTGCCACTAATGTAGCTAGAGCTGATTGAATTTTTTCTCATACATAGGACAGATACAAGCCCTCAAATAGAAATTAAGTGCAACTTTTCTAATAAAGCAACAGTGGATTTCCACTCAGGCCAGAAGACAAATTTTAGTCAATGCTTTCTGAGTTGCAGAAGGAACATTTAATCTACAAAGTGTGAGGCAGACCTTTGTGATGATATGTGTGGCAATGTAAATACAGGCAAAGTGATTACAAATAAAAATTTGTGTAAATAAAAGTTTCACCTTTTGAGATCTCCCAAAAGACATGGAATAGGAGATTGTTCCTTTAGTTATATACAACCTCAACATCATGCACCTCATTTTTCTTTGTTACCATATTAGTTTTCACTACTATTTCCTTCTACACCTTGATACCTGGCAAGTAACTCTTGCACACCGAATCACTGCGTCTTTACATTTCCCCCCTAAATGTTTTGTAATTTCTTCAAAAATTCTAACTCTACTGGTTTTTAATTCTAATTTTAATTCAATTCTACATATAGTTAGTTTCCTGTGGTTTGGGATGGATATCTTTATTTGGATATTGAGGAATATCAATGGCAGAGATACAGCAGTGGTTATGCTCTACCTTTGGACTCCTTCAGGCAATTTTCCCTGTAGATGCCAGGGCTCTCACTGTGGCCAGACTGGATTTTTTTCTCCAGGAAGACTCCATTAGGAAATGAATTCCTTTAAATTATTATATCTTTTTACAGATCTCCATTTTTATAACATGACTAATTCAATTTCACTTAAATGTAATAATAATCTCATTCTAAAAGCTGACAAGATTCTGTTCCTGAAAACTGCCTTATGGTTTTAAAGGACCATATCATTTTCAGCAAGTCTGTTCCATTAATAATCTATTTCTACAGTTTCTCTCTTTTCTTTCAGAGTTATATTCATTGTTTTCTCTACTTCCATCTTTTGTTTCTCTTGTTCCCTTTGAGTTATCTGGGTGAATGAGGAAAACTTGTGAGGCTATTATTAAACACCACCTAGAGCTGTCTGTCCTGGATAGGTTCAGATATCAAGGGCACCTTTCTAAATTTTGTCCAGTGTGAATTATATAAAGAACAGAATTTAAGGCATCTGAACTTTTGGTCATTGTATTTGACAAAATGCACATCTGTGTACATTTTAAAATGTATTTAATGTTTCTGATGTTTAAAAAATATCCTAATGATAGATTTATTCACTAAAAATGCAAATCAAAGGGAAAAAAATTGTCAGATTAGTCCTTGAAAAACTGAACGTCAGTATTTTATCATGGATAAACCTATATGTCATCTAATGGAGAGAAATAAGGCACCTCTAGAGAGTTGAAGAGTTTGGAGAAAGCAGTAGCTGAAGATCTTGAAAAGTAAAAAGGGAGGTTGTAATTTTTAAAGAAAATCTAAAATCTCTCTCTTAAGCTTTAAAAATTCATAAGATTCAATCAGCATTTAAGTTTAGAATTCCTTCAAAAAAAATCCATAATGTTCATTTCAAAATAGAATTTGAAGTCTGGGACAGTCAATGAATAGTAAAATACTAAGGGGTTTTTTTGCAAGCTGAAGGTTTTGCCTTGTCACATTGACCTGTGAGATTGCTTACATGCAACTAAATTAAGTGGTGTGAGCCTGCCGAAGAGGATGGCATGAGACAATTCATGATGGACAGTTTTGGAAGGACGTCACCTCAGAAGAAGTTCCCTGCTGCAGCTGGTCAATCCACAGGGAAATGAGGACATTTGCAGTAAATCTTTCATCCTCACTAGTCATTCTCACAAACTGTTTCTTCTTCAAGAATGCAAGGAAAGGGATACGATCGTCTTCAGCTCTCATTAATGAGCAAGAAGCTCATCTAGCTGCCACCAGGGGTCAGGTATCTTCTCTCCTTCCAGATGCAAAACTGAAGAGTTGCCCAGACTCCAGCTGTCACCACAGCTACTTCCCCAGTACTGCAGGTGGACTCAGAGAAAAGCTCCTGTGCCAGAGCTTCTCCTTCAAGGCTGATGGCTGCTCTGTCTTCCCTGTCACTTGGATGGAAGGATTTGGGTTTCCCCCTTTGTACAACGTGGGAACAGCTTTACATGTACAATTTTGCACAGGCACCTCTCTGCTTGGCCCTGGGAAGCAAGCTAAATAATTCTTTCAGCCAGTCGTCTGTACTAAATAAATCCTCTGCTGCCTTTGAAATATGCTCATAAATTTAAATCAATACTGAGCCTGGAGTCTCCATTCCTTGATAAGAGCACATTTTTCATGTTGCAAGCATATTGTTGAGACTCTAGAGGCTGAATCCTTGTCTGCCGGCCAACATCTGGGGTATCATTTTTTAAGGCAAACATTCTAGGTCATTATAAACTGCACTAATCTCCCTTGTTGAAATTTACATTTCTAAACGAAAGAGGGATCATGATGCATTTGTCCTGTCACATGCTATGGCATTTAACCAGGAGGTTAATTCATTGATTGACTTACCGCCTCTCTTCAGCCTCCTTAGCTACTAATCTTCCATACAAATGTGATTAAGGAATATAATTTAGATTTACCAGCATAAACAAAGTGTACAGTCACCCTGCTAGGATGTAAAGCTCGGGGAATTCAGGGGATAAGAAGCATAGCTGGAGAAGCAATAAAATTAATGGTAAAATCCGCATGCTGAAAATGGTGGTAATTAGAAAGAACAAACTGGGGAAAGGAAAGTTTCTGTTTCCAGCAGCCAGGGCTGGGCACAAAGGCAGAGGGGATGGAAAAGAGAGCAATTCCCTCCCACCTTGTAATCTGTGTTTATGAGCCACCCTGTCTGCAGATCACAGGCTCCCCCTTCTTGTGGCCTCTGAAATCAGTGCCCAGTCGGTAGGGCTGGTGGTTCCCCTGTTCCTCTGGGAGACCATGGTGGTTTGAAGACCCGCAGTGGGCACTGCCATAAGCCCCATGGTGGCGGTCACTGCTGAGCCATGTCGTGGCAGCTGCACTGCCATGGCTGCAACGGCAGAAAACCTGGTCCAGTTGACTTAAAGCACCCAAATTATACAAACTAAAAGAAATAAATTAAATAATCTCATTGCTTTGAATGCCTTCCAGCAAAAGCCCCCGGCTGAGAGGGATTGCTTCCTGGAAAAAAGCAAAAAATAGAAATGCTGGGTTTGTTTCTAGCTCCGTTTCTCTGCCCACCTCTCATCCTGTGCTAGTACAGAGCAATCCTACCCCTGCGGATTCCGGGGCAACCATGAAAACCCAGCACCTCTCCACATCAATCCCTCAGTGCTGCAGTTACAGTTTCAGACCAATTTCTACCCTGAAGGTAGATCCTGTCAGTCTGTCTATCAGCCCAGCCACATGGGAGTAACTTCTGATTATTAAAAGTATCATGAGATCACCAGCTTCAAGACCCAGCGGGCTCCAGGGACTCTCTAGCATCAGCCAGCTTGAAAAAAAAAAAAAAAAAAGCAACTTTTGTCAAAGTGGCACAGGTTTTGCAATGTGCAGGAAATATTCCTTTATGTCCACCATCAACCTTGTGCTGCTGTGGTTGTCATTATCAGCCAGCTGTGCCATGGCATGCCTCGATGAACGTTGTCTCTCGCATGCCGTGGGACCAGGATGCTGAACAGAGACCTGCTGATTTCACCACATGCACTCAAAGCAATTCTCAGACTTATGGTATGTTCAGTTTTGACCCCCTAAGTGTTACAAAGCTGCAGGGATAAAGCCAACAGGTTGTCCCACCACTTGTCCATCCGTGGGAACTGCGTGGAGATGGCAAAGATGGAAGGGGAGGCTGTGTGTGCTGACATCATTTGAGTTGACTGATGCTTTGACGTGGTTTTGGAGAAAGGCTGTGATCTTGACAAAACACATGGCATGAAGCTGTGAATATGTGAGGCAATTAGCAGCCTCCATCTCAATTGGTGGCTAAGAGTTAGGCAAAGTATTTTTCCCCCTCTTCCTCCATTTTCTTCTTTCTCCCATCCTCTGGTTAAAATGCTTTAACTATGGAAGCCAGGAGATTTTTCCAACTGATAAATAAGGGGAAAATGAGTAAATCTCAGGTTCAGGAACAAAGGAAGAAATCACTGGGTGAGGAGTTTGCAGCTGCCTTTTCAGAGTGCACTGTGTTTGAACAGCAACCTTCTGCTGTCTCTGGCAAAGAAAATCATCTTCTCAGTACATGGTGGCAAAGTCCACTATTGAAAAAGGCCTAGGGAGATGCCAGCTTTAATCTGCTATCTGCAAAGCATTCAGTCTTTTCTGGGGAAAAAAAAAAAAAAAAAAAAAAAGCAATGAGTGTGCTTTGAATACAAACTGATGAAAACAAATCCGTGCCAACTTAAACTTTTTGCCAGGTGAGAAGGTGAGAAACCTTCTCTAATTTTAGTGTCTTCAGTCTGGTCATTATTCTTTAGCCTGGGAGACCTGTCATCTCAATTGGGCTTTTTTCAGAAACATCAAAATAAAGCTCTTTGTGCCTGTCTGTACCTTATATTCTAATAAAAGTGCTTTACTGGAATGATAAGAACTCTGTCTCAGGCTGTAGCCCATGCAGGCCACAAGTACACAATTGCCTTTACAGGCACTGAGCCAATCTTAAAAAGGAGAGAAAACTGAAAATATTTTAATGGAAACATCCATTTTTATTAAAGATCACATCTTAATTGAAAAAAGATTATTCAAGTGATTCTATTTTCAGCTAATCAGAGAATATCTAAGACATCTTTAAAAATTACAGAATTTGGATAGAATTGTAAAAGGCTAATATTCACTGGCTTTGTACATTACAAAAAATCTGTAGAAAATTATTCTATAACAAAAGGTTTTCCCTTAGTTTAAAAAGAGAGTAAGCCAAGGAGTTATCATGGATTGGCTATCATGGTCACCTTCCCTGAGAAATGTTTACTCAGTATTTGGCTGCTTTTCATTCTTTGTCTGACTTCAGTCTCACAAATTCAAAGCACAGAGTTGAGGGATGTTGTTTGGGACTTGGACAAGAAAAATAAATGCAAGAGTGTTTTCTGATCTGCTCCAGTTAGAAATTAAATTGATTGTTCTCTATTTTTTTATTAGTGTGTCTGGACAATTTTGACTTTTTGGGAAAATACCAAGCCAGAAGTATTCAAAATGTTCCCAAGACACAACAGAGTAATTGAAGTTAAATTGTCCTATTTACTGCTCTCTTGGAGGAGCTGGACTTTTCTGGCTGATTTGTCTTTTCTTCTTTTCTGTCACCACTAAGTGGTGAAGGATGCATGTGAAATATGTATAGCAGATCCCAAAGAGCATGTGAATTTAAATATTGGGAGGAGAGAAGGTTTAAAGGCAAAAATATCTTAAGTCCCCGGGATAAGATCACCAGTACATTTGTGACAGTTATCTAGAGTTCTCAGAAAAGGTAGATACATTTTGTGTGCAAAAATCACTGAATTCAAACACTGTTGGTGTGGAAGCAGCAACACAAAGAATTTATTTATTCCTTAGTTATTCACCCCCAGGACAGACTCAAGAGAAGGAACATTAATGGAAGCCTTTCCTTCTTTTCTTAAAAAACTGTTTATATTTTAGAAGGTAAAACCATTGTGGTTTCATCACACAATATATCCAACAAAGGCAGAGATTTCTTAGGTTAGAAAATGTATTTTGTTTACCCTTGTATGCTCAGGGTAAGGATTACCCTAGATCTCTGTTGCACTTTCTGCTATACAGACTGGTCTCTTGTGACTTACTGTGGAATATGTTTTCTGAAATAAAAAGCTTTTTCTTTAAACAAACTGTGACATGACTTTCATCCAGCTGACAAAACAAAACAGTGAACATTTTCAGTAGTATGTAGGGGTGGGTTTGGGGGCTTCTGTTTACATGCAAGAATTACTCGAGGCAATGAATCAAGTTGCTGGCATCCAGTTTTGTCAGGATCCTGCAATCTCTTTTTCTTTGTATAATAATATTTACTCTCAAAGCACCCCCAACTACAGCCTCAAAATGTCAGTGCAATAGATAAATTTGCTGTACAAGTTACAACAGATACTTCCTTTTTTCCTGTACCGTGATGCTGTGGTTTCTGCTTCAGATTCCTTTCCTTAATTCTCCTACACTCATTTTTCTCTAGTGCAACTTCTAGAAAGTTATTCTTCATATCTATCAGTGTGAACAAATGCACACTTGGAGACAGAAATATTATTTTGCAAATCTCAAACCCAGCTTGTTTATTATATTTAAATAAGAACAGATTTTTCCAAATTTGCAACCATGTCTTGATAACAACCCACGGTGCATTAATAAAATATATTTTGTTGCTTACAGTCATTGTACGCTTTCCAGAGACTGTTCCAGTAACAAAAGCACATCCAGATATGTTCTTTAAGTGAAGTAAAGAAAACCAAACAAGATCAGCTCAGCAGAGAGATTTCAGTGGCACTCCTCAATCTGTACGGCTTTGAATCCTGACTGTTGTTGATTTCCTTAGACCAGCTGAGGCAATGCACTCTGCCTTTGTGAAGGTTTCTTGAGAAGAGGCCAGTGTAGTACCCTCAGAGCTCAGGTTTTGTGGAGCCAAGGTGATGACCTACCCCAAAGGCTTCCTCTGCTTGATCCCTGAACTCATTGCCCTGCAGTCCCTGGCAGAAGATGCTTCTGTCTGTGGAAGAATAAATCCATGGTGTTACTCAGCATTCTTCTCTCCTTGTGCTAGGGAGAAGGACATGAGTCACCAAGGACATGGGACCTAGGACAGTTTGGTGTCCCACCTTTCAAGTTACCAGGTCCTTGTGCCATAACTGCTGTGTGGTACATGACATGGGTAACGTGTACTGAATTTGGTGGTGTTAGTGCTGCAGTCAGTGACACATGTTCTGTTGACTTCCTTTGGATAGGGCTTTCATTTGAAAGTAAGAAAAATTAATCCTATTTCCCGATCACCGAAAAAAAAAAAAATTATTAACCTTAAATACTAATAAAAATTTACATAAACAAATACCATGTTGAGTGCAGGTGAGCTAAGCAAAGTCCTTGTGTTGCAACCAAGACAATATATTCAATTTTATAAATGGCAGAGTCTCTGTTGTTATTATTATTATTATTATCACTGCCGGAAAGCGTGAAGAAAAAGAAGAAAAGATCCTAATATATTTCTTAATGTTCTAATGAGTCCCGAGTCACAGGTTTTTTCTTCTCAGGTTAGAGCATTAATAAAAGGGTAATTTTCTATTTGGCTGTGCATCAGGAATATAATCTTTATCCTACATTTTAGAACAACTAACTCTTGTAAAACTGTGATTATGCTATGTGCTAATCCACATAACTGTTGCTGGAATTCCCAGAGACAATATCCTCAAAACCCCACTGTTCTATTTAACTAACTTAGAATGATATGGCCAAGAAATCATATACTCAAAACTTGGGCCATTGTGGATATAGTCCTTGTCCTGAACAGTAGAAAACCCCAAGTACTTTATTTGCAGATATTTGTGATTTTGTGGTGATTTAAATAAACAATTTCTCAGTAATAAATACTCAGTCTAAGACTGTCAGGCATTAAGCAGAATGAGACCAGATGTTGAAGGTACTTTTCATTGGAAAAGAGATCTCAATTCAGATTTTAGATCTGATTTTTCCTTTTTTTTTAAAAAAAATATATATCAAATGGTTGCTTATTGCTCAAATAATACCATGGAAATCAGTGGAATTCGTCCTATATTCAATGGAATCACAAACTTCTGTTTCTGTGCTTGTCTTCAGATGTAAAATACCAGCTCTGCAAAGAGAGTAGATCCAGAGAAGACCATTTTGAAGAGAGTCTTGACAAACAGTTCAACCACGAACCAGGGCAGAGAGACAGGAGATTTCAGAATGATGAGTTGAAATGTCATTTCTTCCAACCTTTTTTTTTTTTTTTTTTTAATATCTGTACTATTTCTTTAACTTTTAAATCAAACTTTGAAAATTTTAACCAAATGTCTGACTTCATTCCTTTTATTTTTCATGTAAGTCAAGGTGTAGAAATGTATATGGTCTGTTATATAGGAACACATGGTGAGATGATACATACCAGTACAAAATCAAAAATAAGTATAATGTAATTGTTTATGGGAAATGGTGTCAGAAGGGGAGGGGAAGTTGCAACAAAAGGTTGGGATAAATAAAGAAGATAGAGAGGAAAGAGAAGAGAAGGGCAAGAGCACAATGAGCTGTATTATTTTCTTAAGATATGGGAACATCCCCAAGCCTTGATCTCTAGATGACATAAATCTGTGGATGTACATTGATATCAGCTCAGTGATGTCAACATAGATAACTAAGTATTCCCCTCTCAGACTCCCAGCAAGTCACTCACTAGCTGGGAAATTGCCTTAAGGGACTGGGAATGGGCCAGTGACATCAGCAAGGGGTGATAAAAGTTGAAGTTTGAGGTTTAATGGGTTTAAGCTCCCTGACCAGTGCTGAGAAAGCACTTTGCAGACCTTCATTTTGATAATGTGGGGCACTGGAAAATCTAGCCTCATTTCAGGATGGCATGTTACAGTCACCTTTGCAGCCTGGAGAAAATTACCTCAGTAAGAGTCTCAACCACAACATAGGGAGTTTTTCCTTAGTGACATCAGCTAGTGTTGGCGAATATCCTGCTCATGCTGAGAGAGGTGAAGAACTTCCATAGTTTGGAGTGAGACAAAATACAAAGAAGAGACCAGCTGCAGACTCTGGGCCTGTCCCGGGCTATGTGGCAGACCCTGAGTAGCAATGAAGTAATTTGATTTATGTATTTGTTCCACTTTCTCTATCAATGGTGTCTAGTGCAACAGGAATTGTGACAGTGTCTTCCTGTACATTTCACTTCACCTGTACAACTAGTTCTCAACTACTATTTTATAAAATTTGTACCTATTTCCTTCTAAATTATCAGGATCAGCCTCACTCTGCTTCCTTAAACTTAGCAGGAGTAAAGTGAAAAAAGTTCTTGGAATAATGAGCCAAAATAATATCATATTTTATAAAGACAGTTCCAGTGCTGCCATCCACAAAATGATAGCATTATATAACTGGGCAAATGATGGCTTTTTAATAGAAACCGTAATAAATATATTAAATGAAAACATGTGGTGCTAATTGGTTCAAGGCCTGCTCTATTTTCTAGTGTTCGCAGTTCCTCCTCCTTTAGCTCAGCATAGATTTGGTATTTCCTAAGAGTCTCAGGTGTTAGAACAAAAAATGCATTATTATTTACATAGTGTTTGTCATGTCAAAAGCACATAAAGGGATTGCTTTAAAGTCAAAAGTATAAGCAGAATCTCTTGTGAAAATAGATGAATGCAAATACTTGACTTTTGAGGAACACTACCTGTTGAGTAACCAACTCACCTGCAGCAATAATGAGGCCAGTCCACGGACTTGTGTTCACTGAGTAGGCTTCCAACATTTGCCTTGACCCTGAAAGAGGGCTGGAGGTCAGCCAGACACCCGAGAGCAACACACACCAAACACTCAAAGGAGCCAGCTCACAAAAAACAACACTGCACGCACCATGCCACTGATGAAAGTTTTTATTGCAAGTCGCTTGGTAATGAATATTTTCTTTAGAGGTCCATCAGCTAAACTTATTTAATGTGCAAGAGTCTCAAATTTCTTTGAAAAAGAAGTTCATTTCTAGCCCATATGGCTGGGAAGGCAAACATGAAAATGAAATAGGAAACCCGTGGATAATGGGTAAATGCAATCTTCAGAAAAAGCCCAAATGTTTTACTTTAATTAATTTCATATTTCAGGGGATTGGACTCACATTTTTCAATTAGCAGTGGTTCATATGCAATATATAATATTTTTTCTTTTAATTAAACCTAAATTAACTGAAAGTATGGGATTTCTTATGTGACCAAATGTTTTTTAGAGATTTTCTGTTTTCTTGCAGATACACCATGGTCCAAGAGTGGAGATCCCCAACCTTATCCAGGAGCACACAGTAAAGCTGACATCTATCAGAGGACTAAGGCAGTACCTTTACAGAATGAGATGCCCTACTGATGCTTCGGCTGAAACACAGCTTTTGTAAAAGTTAAGATGTTTTCTTGGATTTTCACACACAAACCCAGAGGTGGTGTATGACAGTAAAGACTGATAGGAGCTGAGGATTAGTAAAAGATTTTAGCCTTGTACTTGATAAAGTCAATAAGATCCAGTAGTTTGGATGGATGAATAGAATCAGTCTAGTATTAGCAGTCCCAAATCAACTTTCAAAGACATTTTTTAATTTGGATCAGTGTGCAGTCCACTTAGAAGCAACAAAATAATTTATGTTTGCTTCATCTAGTTAAAATTCTAGTTGGATTTTCTTCCACAAACAATGGATTAAACTGGGTTTCCCATGAATCACTTAGCATGGAGATACAGTACAATAAATTACCCTTGAAAATAAAAGTGAAAGTCTCCTATTAATGGTAATACCATCCAAAAAAATAACAGATGCAGAACTTGACTCTTTCTTGGGTGAAGAGGCACAACATTCAGTAGATGAAAACCAGGATTATTAGAGCAGAAATTTGAACTGATAAATGTCTCTGTTGAACTGATAAATGTCTCAACATGCAGAATGTGCACAGTCGTGGTGGAAGTTCTCTGCTCTTTCTTACTCAGAAGACCCAGAAGTTGGCATGGTGGGTTCAGCTAGTTTGCACACAGGTTATTTGCAGACCTATTGCTGTTGCAGTTCGACATCTGAAAAATACTTGTTTGGTAAAATAGTTAGGTATAACTCCTCCCACTAATGACTACATTGAGAATGAGAGGCATAATTATAATGATGAAAATAATACTTGGAAATATCAAGGAGTACTCAATCACAATTAAGCTAAAATCATGGTGGCTGCCAAATAACCTGAGGAGACTTCAGAGCTGAATAGAAACAAGACCAAATCTAAATGAGACAATACTGACCTGGAAAAGGTGCTTCCTTATAAAAGCAAAATGAAAAGCTGTATGCTTATGTATGAAAAAATGTAATGCTTATAAAGACAGAGACAGCGACAACTTTCTCCAAATGGTGAGATTTCAGTAGGAATGTATCCCTTGACTTGAAAGTTTCCCCAGTTCTAAAGACAGTTTCATAAACAAATTGTCTATTTTTAGTTTTAGCACAATAGTTTGTATAGCAGTTAGTTATAGTAACTAGTTAATATAACAATTTGAAGCCAAAAAAACCCCATTTTACAAACAGACTGAGAAATGTAGTTTAAATTTAGTAAAAGAAATGCCAGAAATAAGCAGAAAGGAACTGATGGAAAACGAACTTCCAGTGTGACTGAAACAAATATTGGCTTCAAATAATTTTAACCAGCAAGCTGACAAATTCAGTGAAACAGTTGGAAAACATTTAGATGCTCATTCTCTTAGACATTTCTGATACTTAAAGGGAGGGGGTATTTTGGTGGCTGAAAACATCACTCAGTATTTAGGGCTGTGGTATGAGGTTTGCTAAAGGAGGAACCATTACAATGACCTTGCCATTAAAATTATGCTGTTCATATTGACATTAAATGGAGGAGATACTAGATTTGTTGGTATATCATGTTATATTATTCAGAAGTTTACAAGACAAGAGCTCCCACATACATAAGTGATTCAATTCAATCGGTTTTAATCTACCATTTAAAAAGGGAGGAAGGGAGGCTTTATTTAGCCTCATCTTTCAGCCCTAAGGTGCTGAGACCTTCAGCTGTGGTGTATCCATGTCAGCTAAGCCACATTGCAAGATCAGAAAATAGGGGGGGTCTTTGTATGCCATGACTATATGCAGCACCCAAATGACAAGGGTGCCAAGCCCGTGCTGGCATGGGCATGCTGCTGAGGAGCAGAAGCTCCAAGCAAGGAATTTATTAAAATTGTCCACTAACATCAGGCCAGAGGAAGGGACAGATATTTTTTATTCCTTCATCTATATTAGCTAACTCAGAATATTTTGGAACTTAAAAAATGCCTTTGGTCACAGATACTCATGGCTGATAGTTTCCTCTGTTAAGACATTTTATGTTTGGGTGGTGATATTGCCATAAAATACTTTTCTGCCTACTGGAAGTGCTCTGATCTCCATGCTGGCTGTATAATTTATCCCACACACTGGGATGATGTATGGATAGACTATGGGAAGGAGGCCATGGGGTGTCTGACCCTCCTCAGGGCATGACTTGTGCTCTGGCTGCAGGACCAGTCACCATCCCTCCAGAGGGAAAGACCCAGGAAAGAGCTTAATACATTTGTCCAGTTACTGCCTGTTTCTGTCTCCTTATCCTCCAGCCAATATTCGATCAGGTAGAGCTGCCTGCTGGAAGCCATGTCCAGGAGAAATGTTGAAGTGCTGCACACTTTCCATCAGAAAGCTCTTTCTACTCTCTGTTGGATCTGTTTGCCGCTTAGGTCTGCTCCACCCATGGGAGACTAACCTCTTGGTCCTCCTCAGCACCTACATGTCTTTGAAAATCCAGGTCAAAGACTCATAGTAAAAAAATAAAATTTAACAATGGGCCTTGGGTTTCTCAGTCATAAATATCTGAGGCTTCCTTCTGACAAGTCAGACTGGGCCAGGGGTTTCTTAATCTCTTCTCACTCCATACAACACCCGTAAATATCTAAAGGGCTTAGACTGCCGAAAGATACAGGCCATTGCTGGCACTGAACAATCCCAACCTGCACGCAAGGTGATGGGTATCCAATGCACACAAATCTAATTCTCATAAAGACGTTCTATTCCTGTTGACTTACATGATGCTGGATTAACTTTTGTCAAGGTACTGAGGTGTAAGTATCATGCTATGTAAAAGTCTTCTGCAAAGAAAGCAGAGGTTGGGGCTGGCCACCAGGCATCTTAAGGGAAAATTTAACACATTTCTACTGCATTGGGTGTAGCATACAGCCTGTTGTCAGCCAAGGTATTCCACTGTCTGCTTTTGATTTCCAGACTCCTAACAGAGGTGACCCAAAAGGGTGCTGTGACTTAGGTTCAGGTGCTGAAGTGAAAAGGACCCACTTGCAGAACTCATGAACCCAGAAGGATCCACTCTGAGCCTGCAAAAGCCATTCACCATGGTTCCCTAAGCACAGCGGCAAGCAGCACACCTTTGGCAGCCACCCTCCGTTTTAAGGAGGGCTTTTCTAAGGGAGGTTAGGTCAATTTTTAGCAGATGGTTTTATTTATTTACATCTCAGCAGCCCTTTCTTGGCTTTATTTGTGTTTATTGCAGGGGTTCTGTTTGTGGTTCAGGGATTGCACCGGAGGTGTGGTGGTGCATTATAATCAGCGGTGACCATTCTGCTTGTTGAACAAATGAACACTGGCAGCCTTTGCAGTGTTTCCATTTCGTAAGCACTTACTGCTGTGTCTCTCCGTGGTGAAACACATGTCAGCTCCCAGCAGCGTAGGACCACCTGGAGCATATTAGCATCAGAGTGATTTAACAACCTGATCAGAACATTTTCAAATGACAAGTGGCATGTGGAGGAAGCAGGACATGGAAACCTCACCCAGCCTTTCCAAGCAAGCACATTTCCAAGCATCTCCCTGATTTTTAGCACTCCATAACTTCCAGGTTCACTAAGTAGCTGTGTGGGATACAGTATATCAGAGGCTCTGAAAATTGCCAAGAACTGCAATATTGCTGCCAGAAGAGCAATTGTACCTGTTAAATACTCTTAAGACCTGAGCCAAAGCGGGGAGCAGCCTCTCACTGATAGGTGCTAGGAACAGGTTATCCAAAGCAGTCAAGGAGCTTGTTCTTCTAAAACAAAACCATTTTTTTCCAGAACTTGCAATGATCTTTTGATTAGGATCTTTATACAACAGCCTGCCAAGGACAATATGGCTACATGCTACAAAAATTCCATACTGAGATTGCATTGTGATTAAAAAGTCTCAGAATTTAGTAAATGCCAACATCAGCGTGCGTGTGATTGTGTGTACAAGAGTGTGTGAGTGTCTGTGTGTGTGTGTAGGCTGTGGGTCACCCTAAGCAAGGGCTGCCTCTACCACTCCATGTTAGCACAGCAACAAGCACTGCGGGGCCTTACTCCTTCCCTAGCCTCTCTGGCTATGAAAAATAGCAATACACAATAGAGAAAACCATCTGAATCATTACAAGGATATTTGGGAAGGATGGAAAAGATTGCATAGGAACGAATGCAGCGCTTTAAAGACCCTAGAGTACTTTAACAATACCAGCCCAAGGATCTCATTCTTTCCTTAAAGACTTAAAACACATTTTTTAGTTTTGGAAAATTACTTTCTGTATAGCTGGACTGGAAAAAACTCAGCACAAATAGTAATTTTTGCTTTGTTTTATTTTTCATGTAAAGGAAAAGCATGTTGTTTTCACTAGAGAGGGGGATGATAAGTACAAAGAGATCAAACCTTCTTTTAGCATTACAGTATTATGACTGATAACAATATATGCTTTACTATATGAGAGCTTCCTCATGGCAATTAAAAAGAGCCCTAGAACAACAAACATTTCTTTCACTACTTTTCTTTAATGAGAAGCTGGAAGGGACCACTTGGGTCATCATGCCCTGTCCCATGTAATGCGAGATAGCCATATAAATGGATGTTTAGTTCAGAAGGGTCCCTAAAACCAACCCCATCTGACCTACACCCCACAGACTACACCACCTATCCCAGCAACCTCACCTCAAAGGTCATGGTATAAAGTACCCCAGGGAGAGAGAAGGAATGATGTAGGAAATTCCCAGTTACTCCAGTTGCCTGAAAGAGCAACAGAATTGTTGCTGGATAAAACTCCTGAGCCTGCATATAAATTTCCATATATTTTAAGTAAATTCCTGAGTTTTTCTTTTTTCCTTTACTTTTTTCCCTGGATGACCAATTTGTGGTATTCCAGTCTATTCTCATTTATGCATCTGGAAATGCCTTGTTTATAAAACACCAAGATCCCAAGGCCATCTGAAATTTTGATGAGACATGTTCTACCGGGGGTGAGAAGATTCAACATTTCACCTGAAAGTGCCTCTTCTATTAAAACTAGGCCACTTCAGCCTATCAACTCATACAGCCGAGACAGCAACCCACACTTTCTGTTTGGATTTAGTGGCTGGTAAGAACAAGTTTCTACTGTGAAAAATGCCCCTCCAGCAGCAGCCAAGTGTCTTCCCACTCACCAGACACCTCCTAGCAGATGTGTTGGATGCACATCTGTTTGCTCAGGACCTTCCCTTGGCATGTGGTAGGACCACCACTGGGAAACACCTCCCACAGCTGGGACTTTCTGCTCCCACAAAACACCAGGTCCCCACAGACCAAGGGAACGGGCTTCGTGCCATCCCACCCTCGCAGAGAAATACCCAGAGGAGGCCCAGGTCAGAGCTTGGGAGAGCTTCCCAGGAGCTTCTGTTCTCTCTTTGGCACTGCCCCACCTTGTCCTGCTGTCCCTGTGCATCCACCTCGCATACCCCATGGTGTGCATCTGGGGCTTATCTCCAGGAAGGATGTGCATGCTGATGCAGTGACATCATCTCTTACCCAAGACAGGACTTGTGCATGTATAACAGCCAGGCTGACAATCACGGAGTACTGTAGCTCCTGCTCCTAGCCCTTGGAAACTCACCCTCTGGTTCTGTCTGCTGGGTTTTACCGACCTGTGCTCAGAAAGGGCAGGGGAGGATTTTATTCCTTTCAGTGGATTGCCAGTAGAATTATTTCATAAGCAATAATTACAGGGCCAAGAAGATATATTGCCACAAAGTACATCCCAGCATGCATAAATATATTAGAGGGCAGAAGCAGACACTGCAGATACCGGCACTTCGGTCCTTACTGCTTGTGTCTCTAGGGGTGGCATATAGAGGAATCTTCTTTTTCCTTATTTTACTGTGACTGTATTGCATTTTTTCACTTTTTACTGCAAAGTCTGAAATGCTATTTTGTGTAGCCTTTATTTTCAGAGTGGAACTTCAAGTGGTTGCAGTTGAAATACTGTCTTGTTCTTTTGATTGAATTTTCGTTTAATCCTTAGCCAGTAAGAAAGCCTTTGAAGTAACAGAACTATGCTTCTCTGCAGGTTGATCTGGACACACGATAATCAGAGACAGGTAGCTGACGAATGTACCGGAGCAGAAATGACAGATTTGCTGCTAGATCCCTGACAGTTCTAGATAGATACTCTGCTCAGGTTTTGACTCTAGTTTTGCTTGCTTTGCCCTTGCTCCAAAGAGAGGAGTAACAGTGTGAGGACCTTCCTCCATTAAGTCCCCATTGGCCTCAGACCAAGCAACAAAATCCTTACTGCAGGGGCTGCCAGCCAGCTGAGTTGATGTTTTGTCTGCACAGAGCCCTGCTCCAAAGCATTTCCACAGCTTGCCTCTGGCGGAAACCTTCCTGCTACTCTCCCCCTCCCCAGCAGAGCTCCAGGCTGGGACTGCCAGAGCAAGAACTAGCTCATGTTTAGGCTAGGGAGGGGATGGTCAATGTGGAGCCCCTCAGCCCCACTCAGCCCTTGCTGTTCCCAGGTCCCACTTCTCTCTCCACCAGTTGGGGTGGTGGGTGGCAAGTGTTTAACTGGAGCATCATGTGCAAATGGAGAGGAAAAAAATCAGCTTGAGGTGCATAAGTCTCAGCTGTGACTGCACGGGGACAACTAATGTGGTTATGATTCAAGACAGGATCGACCTGTGGCGTGCTCTGTATCTGCCGCCTCTCGTAAGAGTGCCTTGAAACCCAACCGCCCATCGCACAAGTGCCATAAAGCCTGCAAATGCAAAAGGACTGCAAATAGCTGGTGCTTTGAGGAAATGACACCAGCCAAATGGATTTTCCCTTTGCTGAGAAAAAACATGCAGCAAAAGCGACTGTTTGGATTAGACAAGCAGGCTGAAAGTAATGCCTCTTCTTTCGTTTCCATCTCTCGCCAAGGAGCGCGGTGCCCATTGCACGGGAGGATGCAAGGTGGTTTTTGCTTCCCTTAGGCTGCCTTGCACACCTCAAGAAGGTGAAGATTTCCAATATGCAAACCAGATGCAGTGCTTCATCTCCACAAGCAATACAGGGGTGGGTTTCGCCTAATTTTCATGATGGAACAACCTGAAAACAATTCTTTTCCCAAATATATTCTATAAATCATAAAAACAAGATAGTAGATGCTGGAAATAAGCATTGCTGCCCCTTACAGTCCTATTCAAATTGGCTTTAAGCACGTTAACTTATTTTTAAACTGCAGTGAACATAACTGCATGTACATTTTAGGCATCTAAGTTTCCTATTGTGACTCACTCAGAGGTGCTTTTCTTGTGTAATATACTCTGGGCTTGCATCTCAACGTATACATTTCCTTTATCCTAAACACAGAATAAGTTTGAAGGACTGTAATTCAGGGAGAAAATATTTATACTTTAATATTCCTCCTGATGTGTTACAGAGTGCAGGAAAAGACTGCATCAAAATGTGGTGTGATGTAGTAAATCCAGGTTCGTGTCCAGGCATCCAGCCTGGCTTTCTTGCAGCCATGTGGCACTGTCAGGAGTGTTCACATTCACCTTTGGGCTCAGTAATCCTGGGTTTGTGTCTAAAGACAATTTACACTTTATTTAGGGGATATTCATTACACTGAAGATTTTTTCAAGTGGCATCTTGAAGAAAGGCATGGGGCATGTATTTGCATCAGCCTAACCTGCAAACCTGTGTTGTTTGTGTTACATCTGCTCATTAAAGCTGGGCTAGTGTGCAAATGCTTTGAGGATAATCAGGAACCAGCTCAGCTTATTCTGGGGACTTGTATGAGCTGCAGAGCAGAAAATCTGCAGCATGTGTCTAGAAATCAGTCGCTCTGGGGAAAAGTAGGACAAACATGTTAGGAAAACCAGGCCTGAATGGGGCTAAATAAAAATGTGGTGTTTCTTCATGGTAAGACTCATAATATATTGTAAAATCTTCCAGTAAATTAAGAGTTTTTTCTTTTTAAGCACATGGTTGATATCGTAATATCATGGCGATTGGAAGGCCTCTTAAAAAACTGCATAACGTAATGCTGAAAGGTCCTGTATCTATGTTAATATTGCAAAGTATCTATGTTAATACTGCAAAGATGTCACAGAGGAAACCTGAGGCAACTGCACTGGTAACTGATGTTGTTAATCACAGCACTAACTATGCTATCTGAAAGCCTGGAACTTGGTATTTGCTGTGGAAATGGAAACTGTTTCGGTGTTTTGTGTAATTTATGGATTCCTGATCTTCGAAACTATTAGTACAGAAAATACCCCTCTTTTTTGCCATAGCCCCAGTGAGATAGAAGACATCTATTTTTGAAATGCAGTGAGGATCTACTTTAACTGTTTGTCAGGAAAGAGAGGGGATGGCTATAGAGGAGAAGCATGCAAAATTACACTACCTGAACAATGTGCATGTTTCAAAGTATAGAAAATTATAAAAAAAACCAATATTTTTTTGGTTCTTGGCTTTAGAGACAACCAGTTTCTGGCTACCTCCACAGAGCTTTGTGAAAAGTTCCACGTATTAAAAAAATCTTAGGATATTGTTCAAAATATTTATTCTAATGTCACATTCCTCATATTCCCTTTTGCCTTGTCCTTTTAAAGCAACCAAGCTCAAGCAAATACCAGGCTGGTTCCTTGCAGCAGAGGAATTTCTCCCCATTCCTGCATGCAAGCCCTGCCAACCTCTCTAAGACAGTCCACTCTTCCCACCAGGAACTATGTATGGTCTCCTGCCCATCCACAGTCTGGGTTTCCTAAGTAGCCTTCTATTTTTCTTCCATTGTCAGGTTACCTCATGAGACAAAGAACTTCTGGTGATCTTTTCCTCTCAGGGGGAATATTAGTTTAGGTGTAATAAAAGCCAACATGGCTGGTTTGCCTCCTGATGTTTGCCAGGCAAGGCAAGCCCAGGTCTGTCCTGTTAGTACTTCCTCAGGATCTGATGGGGGTCTGGGTATGACACAGTCACTAAAATCTTCTAGGTCCCAGGGAAGAGCATTAGCTGCAAGATCATCTTCCTTTGCTTTAGGTCTGATGACTACAACCATGGGCTGAGTATTTTATTGTCTGGTGCAAATCCTTGATGGAGCATTCTTGAAAGTAAAGAAAATGTGAACAATGGAGAATATGCAACTCTTCAAAAAAGTCGTCCTAAAAGCAGCAACAGATTTTTAAACACCCACAGCTGAGGGCACTTTTTAAATTTTAAAGATTTACTGTCTAAGATTTCTTAGATACCTTGCAAGACAACAATGTACAGTGAACACTTCTCACTAGTTCGTTCCTTTTACAGTTGGAGGACCAAATCACTCTGGCACAAGCCACAGTCTCTCTAAAATAAATCAACTTCCCCCCACCCCTATTAGGGCTGCACTTGGAGCCTTTCATCTCTCTCTCTGTCCCAACTTCTCCAGTTCTCCAGCACTTCAGTTCCTGAACTCTGGTGTTAAAATTTCCAATTTCCTGGCTTCGCAGTTAACTTCAGCAAATCCTGCCTCCTGTGGTGCCGGACACCTACAGCTTCTGCCTCCTGAAGTTTTATCATACTTGTGTTAGTACACTTATGCTAGTCCAAGTGCTTTGAACCTTCTAGCTTCAGAAGCTCAGGATTTTGATTGCTTGCTGAATTATTGTTCTGTTTCAAATACCTCCCTTGGCTCATGCTGTGCTGCCTTCAGCCCCCCAGCCTTTAATTACACAGCAACACGTACCTATCAGGGTGTTCATTAAGTAATATACACTTCTGTAGCACATATAAAAGAAAGGAAAACTGTTGAAAATCAGCTTAATGTAAAGTATAAATTCAGTACTTCTCAAATACAGTATTACAAAAGCAGACACAGTTAGGGCAGGACTGTTCTGCAGCACCACCTGCTGAAGCAAATACACTTTGTAATCCAGTTTCAGAAAGGCTTATGTTCACTCTTGAATCAGGCCAGACGTCATGCACACTTATCTTTAGGTTGGGAAAAATTGTTCCAGGATTCACCCTGGGCCATATGACACAGCACCGTCAAGGACTGACTCATACGCGCCTGTTTGGAAGGTGTCATTTAAATATAGGGCGGTTTTTTTCAGTCTAAGAGACTTTTTTCATGTTTTGATAGTACTACTGAAGCAAAAGATGCTTCAACACCACTCAGTTTGGTAATATCACTGTGAGGCAACGCAGAACTTAGCAAATATTGTTTAACGATGCAATAAATGCTGACCTGGCTGCTTAGCATGCAAGTATCAGAGAAAGATTTTTCAGTGAGGGTGAATTGTTCGTAGGTCCTTTTCCTGATATACCATGATCACAAAATCACAGAATCATTCAGGTTGGAAAAGACCCTTGGGGTCATTGAGTCCAACCATCAGCCCTACTCTACAAAGTTCTCCCCTACACCACATCCCCCAACATCTCATCTAAATGACCCTTAAACACATCCAGGGATGGTGACTCCACCCCCTCCCTGGGCAGTCTATTCCACTGTCTGACCACTCTTTCTGTGAAAATTTTTTTCCTAATGTCCAGTCTGAACCTCCCCTGTTTACAGGATAGATAAATAATGCACTGAAATAATAAACACAAAGAAGCTGGGCTTATGTTTGCCTGTTGCAATAAGGAAGTGGGATTTTCATTTGGTGCCTTCAAAATCCATATTAGGTGCACGGAGGTTTGAGAAGGGATTTGTATTCGGCAACATGGATGGGAGTGAATTTGAAGGTGTGGGGCTACCCCAGTCCTGGTAGGCTCATGCAGGAAACGGGGAGATCGTGATGCCAATGACTCTACGTGAATAGCATCAATGCCATGGTGCATGTCAATTGTACTGCTGGGCACATTTCAGTTCTTTTGCTTAATTCTCCCAGTGCTCTTTGTGTTATGTTGAGCTATGTTGAGCTGTGCTAAGTATGAGTTGTGTTGAGTTACATATGAGTTACATTGAGTTATGTTGAGTTACGTTATGTGTGAGTTATGTTGAGTTACACTGAGTTATGTACGCATCTGTGTTATGCAGCATGAAAACCACTTTCCCTACACCACTCAGTGCGATTCTGGGGAACTCTCCTATAAAAGCTTTTTGTGAGTGGACCTCTCCTAGGCTGTGAGCCAGGGCAGCAGGTTTTGCCCACTTGGCTGCAGCCACTGTCAGACGTGTCCCTCCTTTTGCTACCTCCCAGGTGTCCTTCTCTGTGGCAATGCTGCCACAATTGGAATTTGTGGCCATGCAGGAGCTGGGTCTGGCCATTGCACACCAGCCTTTTCTGCTGCAGCTGAATTTCCAGCTATGCCCTGCCCTCTCGTGGTATGCTGCTGGCCTAATCACGTCTCATTTCTTGCTGGTCCTACAATCCTGGGAAATAAATGCCTGGTGACCCCTCAAAGCTGCAGGGGATGGGGTGTCGATGTGCAAACACGCTGCAGGCAGCTGGGTTTTGGCAAGGGCTGTGCTGCACCCCACCTCTCTGCTCCTGACCCACATTGCCTCTGTCAGCAACGTCACACCCCACATCCTAAAATCACCGATGTGGTTTGGCACAAACAGAGCCTAAAATAAAAGGCATATTATAGTTTCGCCATCTATTACACACCTCCTAGTCCAGAGTCCTGCCTAGGACAGGTCCTCCCATCCAGAGCCTGTGGGCAGGGATAGGGAATATCTGAGAAATCTAATGTCAACCCTCTTCTCTTAACTATAAGTGCAGCATTTAGCTTCTCTTTCAAACTCCTAATCCAGAGAAGTAGCTCCTGTTTTTATTTTAGGCCTTTCCCCTCAATAATTGTTCTATTCTCTTTAATATAATTTGCTCCTTCCAAAGTGTAAATGAAGTGTTGGACTCTTGAACGAGCTGGGCAGAGGGAGGCGAGGGACTCACATTTCTGTGGATCCTGTTCTCGTTCCTCCTGACTGAGGTTAGACCTCCCAGAGCAACACACAAGAAAAGCCAAGTTTGTGGTGGGCTCAGTCTATACCTTTCCAGTCAAACCAACAGAGTTTCCCCAGGTTATATCATAACTTTGCTTTCCTTAGCCTTTTCAGATGGTCAAAAAATCCATCTTTTCTTTTCATCTGACAGCTGTACATCTCTTTCTGCTTATTTCTCTGTCTGATTTATTTGATTTTTTGGCTACCTTCCTTGGGTTTACTTTCTTCTTTGCAAATTTGCCAAATTGATTTGTCTCACCTCTCCAGGATTTCATTTGACTCAACTGCAGGATTTCTTTCTTATTTTCCCCCTTCCTCCATCCCTTTCTGGAGATGTGTATCGCAGCCTTGGCCTCCTCACCCTGCTGTAGTTCCACACTGCCCAAACAGGCAGCAGTTTTCATTGCTTTCTATCTCCGATTTCAACATACTAGAGAAGGAGTTAATGTGTGTAGACCCAATTAACCACCCAGGCAACTGGGGCCACCTGGGCAGAACAGCACAGAAGGAAACCCTTGGCTTCTTTCAGGCCTGGGATAGCTTGGCTAGAGATATCCGAGTGTATTTCTGCTTTAATGCCTATTTAATGGCAGTGTGGCTGTCCCCCAAGTGGGGAGTTGCTAATCACTCTTCTCATAGAGGACCTGAGAAAGCAAAGCCACTTAAATAAAGTCAATTCAGGCCCAGAGTGATACATATAAATAAATATACACACTCTGTGTGTTACCACAAAGGCTGAGCTGGGAAGACAGAAAAGCTGTGAATGATCTAAATGATACTGTGCACTTGTCTGACTTACAGATATGTTCAACAAGTTTATAAAACAAAAAAATAAGCACTGAAGTTTTAAACACTTTTTTTTTTTTTCCCCTACAAACAGTTTTCTCAAAATTTCACTGTGGAAGAAGATCCAGCTTCATTGGCTAAACTGTGAGCAGTCACTGATGAATGACGTCTCAGTACATGTGTGATGCAGACAGCCCCAAATCTTTGGTCTCTGAGAAACCCAACACATTCAACAATCAGGATGCACTGGTCTTAGCTTCACCAAAAGCTAAACCTCAAGTTATTTGCAAGTCATGTGTGGCTTAGGCCTCTGTAGCCTAAAATAAAGTTTTGGGAGCTACTCTGAGGCTGTTCTTCCACTGCAGTGCTCCGAGTACCAGCACAAACCTTCCCTTTCCTTGTTCCCATTCATTAGTAGAGAGCATCTTGTAAGTGTGTGAGACATACTCAGACTGAGGAAAGAACTGTGAATTATTCTGACCCCCCCCACACCCCTTTTTGACAGTAAATGACAGTGTTTGGCTGTGTTTTCCTTGGGGAAGATGTCCTGTGCAGCAGCTTTGCAGTGCAACCGCTGACATACAGTAGTAAGCTGTTACCGCAGCAGCTGCTACTTCAGTAACTAAACAGAAATTTTAAAGCTCTTAGAGTTCTATTTTCATCATTTTTCCCCTAGATTTTCCATGCCTGTGACCCACAGCCACAGGAGAGCGAGCAGCTGGGGAGGCAGGGAATGGGGAGCGTTGCAGTGTGTGGGATCCTGCCTCTGGGTTGGGGAGTCAAACTGAAGACGAACGGCATGACTCTTCAGGAGGGAGGAAGGGAGTCATTGGGGCTTGTTTCTCCAGGGACTGGAGATGATGAACTGGTCATGTCATGGGCCTGGGACTTCTCACCCCTGTGAGCATCAGGGGAGTCAAAACACTGTCATCGTGATACAGATGTGCACACAAATCTTACCTCCTCTTCCTGCAGACGTCATTGAAGAAAAGTACATTTGGTGGGTGATACCAGGAGAAGGCAGATGGACACCTACGGAGCTCCCAGTGCCTCTCTGCCCTGGCACAGCCTGGGGGTGTAAGCAGCCCCTGCCCCGCTGTGGAGGCACCAACACACCTACACCTCCTCAAAGGGGCAGATTTTTCATCCAGCAAATGGATACTCAGAAAGGACGAGGGTGAGGGACGGAAAGTGCATCTTTCCCCTGAAATGTGATACATTGATAACTATTTGTGTCTCTTCCAAACCCTATTTTCTGCTAATTGTGACTTAATACATACACAGCAGGCCTCTAATTTTCAATGGCAGCTTTCAGCCTGGCAGTCCATTAAGTCCCTGCCATGCTGGCAATCATTTTAAGGGCCTTTCTATTGCTTGAGGCAGTGCAGAGAGCTGGCAGAGTTTTCACAGAAGCTGTGACTTAAAACAGGGGTCCCCAGCAGAACTCTGCCGAAATCGGCGGAGGTGAGCGTGTCCCCAGCCTCAGCCGCTGATGACATTGTTCCTCCGATGCAAGCAGAGGGCTGGAACGGACAGAAGTGTGGATCAAAGCCCTTAGCAGCATCTCTGCAAACTGGGTTTCCCATGCCATCGCCTGACAGCAGTTTGGTAGCTGCTCTGAGCTGTGTACTTATTAATAACTAGAACCACTACTAGAATAACATGACCCAACAAATTCCCTCAGTGCAGAGGTCAGTGCTGCATGACGGCCTGTGCAGGTGCTGGCAAATCCCTGTGGGGGACTGCAGTGCAACGCAGGAGCCCACGGCAGCTCCCCGGGAGGGGCCTCAAGGATGAGGTTGTGATGAGGTGGGGGGTTGGTCTCTTCTCCCCAGTAACAAGAGATAGGACAAAAGGAATCAACCTCAAGTTGCACAAGGGGAGGTTTAGGTTAGATATTAGGAAAAATTTCTACACAGAAAGGGCGGTCAAGTACTGGAACAGGCTGCCCAGGGAAGTGGTAGAGTCACCATCCCTGGAGGTATTTAAAAGATGTGTAGATGTGGTGCTTAGAGACATGATTTATTGGTGGCCTTGGCAGTACTAGGTTATCGGTTGGACTCAATGAAATTAAAGGTCTTTTCTAACCTAAACGATTCTGTGATTCTATGATGCTGGGGCTGTGCAGAGTCAGCACTTCTCTGTAGGATACACAACTCCTGGGCTGGACTGGAAAATACATTCCTGTGGGCATCTGAAAAGTAATGGAAATTATTTTTTCTTTTTGCACCTGCCTTTTTTCAAAATAGAAGAAAGTGTATGTATGTCCACGGCACTAAGTATTGCCCCTGGTGACCACAAGATGGTAGTGCAACACAATAATTTTTGTTAGAAAAATACAGCTGCTCATGAAGTGCCTCATTAAACATGCCTGTGTTAGGGGTATCTAGCAGGATTAACTTTTTGTGACACTGTTGTGCCTTCAGTTTGGCTTAACTGGAAGATGGATTAACCTCCTGGCAGAAAGATATATTCAGAACTGTGACAACTTCACTGTTTATCTTCAGTTTATTAAGCTGAAGCATACAAGTCTGTGCACTGGACTCAACAGATAACAACATACCATTTTCCATGTAAACCGGTGCCTGTTTTTCTTAGCAGGACATCCTTTGTTTTTACTGTGCTTCTTCCAGGCAGCTGAGATGCTTGGCCCAAACACGCAAGGTCTTACAGAAAACACATTTCACATTCTTCTGCAGTAGCAGCGAGAACATTTGGAACCAACCCTTTCCTCAGTGCCTTTGCACTCAGGAAAGCTGCATGTTTGCCTGATTACTTTTGTTCAGCAGAGATAAGAGTGGAAACACAGTACAAGACACATTTTCTGAGGTCTTTGCAAAGAGCCACTGCTACACTTTGGCAAACATGAAAATATATTGTCTTGATAGTAAGTCCAATTTCTTAGCAAATTACTGTTCTGGGGATGTAGGTCAGCTCAGTGCTACAGTGAATAATAACAATAATATCAAATACTTTCATAGCTAGAATTGTCAACAGAAAGGTAAAGGGAACTGGAAGAACTTGAGGTGAGCTTACCCTATGTAGAGATTTGCTGTGAGGTGGAGCGAAGCCACTGAATGGCAGTGGTACGCTGTCTGCTCTGTGGCTGAAGAAGAGGGGCCTGACACCCAGCACCGTCACATCACTCAAGAAAATCAAATGCTATTTTATTCTATTCTGAATCACCAGATCAATACTATTTTTACAGTCAGGACTAGAGATCAACATCCTTACCTCCAAGATGCCCTCTTGACAGTTAATTTGCTACTTTTTGATGTTTAGTCATGCCACAACCCAACAGTATAAGGTTGCAATGCACTGAATCAAGAGATATTTCGGAGCTCATGAAAGAGATGAAGACATAAAAACAGCCTCACTGGAAACTTCACTTTCAGAAGGACCACAGGCTCCTAACAGATCACCTATAGCTATAGTCCCTTCTCTAGACCACCTGCTCTCTGTTGGATCTTATGGTCAGGACTGTCCACCATCGTACAGGGAACCTTCAACCTTTCTCCTTCCTCTGAGTCAGAACTAGGTAAGACCTCAATCTAGCAGGGTGCTGGGTATAATTCAGCCTAAAGCAGAAATTCTGGCCATGAAGCATGTTTTGTTTTAGATTATATACATAGGCAAAGGGTAGAGAGAATCTCCCCAACCACTGGTGGACTGCATGAGTCTGCAGGCAGAAATTAGAGTTTAGCACCATACATCAGTGTGGCACAAACTAGTGTGTATGATTTATTCATGGAATTAATGCTCATGCTAAAAGATAATTCATTAGCTTTTAGGGCTGGAAAGATCATGGTGGTAGCTGACAACTAAATGGAAATATTTGACCATGGCAGATCAGGTTAGCAAACATTCTGTATAGAGTTACAGTGTTGACTCTAATTCAGAGCACAGCTGGCAGAAATCTTTAGTGTAAGTAAACTGTTGACTGAAAAATTTACATTTGCAAACAGTGGTGAATTCATTCTGATTTTCTGATTTATGCTGCCATGATACTGTTTTTGTACTGCTAAAATAGCCCATTCTCAGTTCTCTAACCATTTTTGGTCTGTAAGCATTTCTGAACTAGAACTAATCCATTCTGGTTGTCTAGAACTGCTTCCCTAAATTACTTATTTTAGGCTTTCCAACACCAGACTGAATCCTTTTTAAACAGTGCATTACCAGTTGGCAAAGAACCTAGAAATGGATTTTTGTTACAAAAAAATCTCACATGTCATCCATCATGTTCACGTGTGAAATGTTCAGGATTCATGAAGTTTTCAGCATTAATTCTCAATTTAGAAACACAGGAGGTGAATAACATGTCCCCATGGAGGAGGACGGTGAATAGTTACCCTTGGCATTTGTAAATGTATTTGTGAATCCATCAGTAAGCTGTATTGTGGGTTGACCATAAGGGTCGAAAGGGCATGTGAAGCCAATTAGAGATGATGCTTTGGGCTTTTGATACCTGCTAGCTAGACACCATCTTCATTTGACCTACTCAACATGCATTCAGGAAAAAAACAATCATTGTAGCCCTTCAAAGGTAATTATCAACAGGAAGCATTTTCATTTGTCTCTTAAAAAAGTCCCTAGCCAGCCAGTTCCACCTGCAGGAAGACTGCAGACTGTAGCTGACAGTGACTCTAACCAGGAGTGTTTGAAACCAAATATGGAATTACTGCACATGTATAGAGAAATCTGGCCATTTCAGTCAAATAAAAAGCTTTAGATTGGTTCAAAGTTTTTCCATAACTTTCAAAATGTTTTTTTCTCAAGTCTGCATATCTCAACCTTTTTAATTAGATGTAGACATCTTTCCTGAAGAGGGAAATGCATAACGTGCAACTAATTCATTAGGTAACACATCCTTTCTATGAGGATGCAAGATACTGTGCATCCTGTCCATCTATGCATTTAATAATAAGATTTTATATTGATTTTAAAATGCGTATTTCTTTGCAATGGAGAAGAGTAATTGTGTAGAACCTAACAGAAAACCTCATAAAAGCTCTCCATGGCCAGCAATGGGCTTGACATCAAGCCCATTAGTGGTTTCCTGGGAAAATATGTGAGTGATATGAATAAATGATACGTATTCGTATTTACATGAAAAAATATGTAAGACAATGGATTTGTTTTACAAATACTAAATGTGGCCTGTTGTTTAGATTTCAGTCATCCATTCTTACCTGGAATATAAAATTTTCTTTCACAAGAACTGTGGCTAGGAAAGTCCATTTATCTGAATATATAAATTAGACTTGGAAATTTATGTAAATGCAATTATCCTTTATCTTTGTTTCAGAATTAAGGAAACTTAAAAACCTTAGTGTGAGTGAAGACCATTCATGAATATGCTGACAAAGAGAAACAAAATTTTACATTGAATTCAATTAAAAATTTTAATGACTAAATGACATTGATAGTTTGAAAAAATGAATGAATAACATATATTGAAAATGAGATTATAAGTGTAATTGTAGGAAACTGACGCTAATTCTGTGTTGCAGCATCTTAGAGAAGGTTAAACTTCAACATCCCCATGGAGAGTGTAAGACATCATCTTTGTACTAATGCTTTTCCACTCTATTCTTTTGCTGGGGTAAAGAAGTTGCAATAAACTGATAAGCAAGATGCTTTACATTCTCACAAGGAAAATGTGGTATAACTGTCATGAAGTGTGCTGACTGAAGGTGAGAGTCTCAGCTCATCAATCGGCTTCTCTTTGGAATGGGAAAAATGTAAATATCCACGCACAAAAATAGAATTTAAAAAAATAAAAACTCCTTTAAGCACTGTATTTGTGGCACTAAATTTACATATTATGTCCTCTTCCATAAAAAAGCATCATCAAAAAGAACTTGTGCCAGTTTTGTATTAAAAGGCCTATAGAAATCTCTTAAAATTGCCTTCGTTGTTGGTAACATAGGTCCCAGACTTCTGTCTTCAGGTCGTCTAGTGTTTGATGCAGGACTCTTTGTAATCAGAGCTTCTTGTTTCTCACTCAGAGGTCCTGTGGAAAAGTAGAATATTATCTTAAAATATTTCACCAAAAAGGCCCATGCTAAAGAAGACAAATGACTAAATCAGGAGGTTTGCCAGGGGAAGACAAATGGAATTTGTGTTAGCAGAGATGATGTTTCAGAGTATTGAATACAGGCTTAGATTAGTAAAATAAATCACTGTTACTAAATATGGAAATAATATGTTTTCCTTTCACATTAATTAATCATCTCTACAACAAGCAGCATAAATCATTTCTGGAGGAAAAAATTTGTTTTCAGAAAACAACTATGACATTAAATATAACTTCCTGTCTATTCTGGAGTTGCAATTATTTTATACTGTTATTTTATGAAGTGAGTTGTCTAATACCTGGTAGAAATACCACAAGCCTCACTCATGTAAGCCCTTTTGTTGTTTGTTTTGGAGGATGTCAGTGGGATCAAAGTGGCACACAGGTATAGTGGTGCCCCTATTCCAGAAATAACTGGAATTCCTTGACAATGTACTTCAGCAAGATAAAAACCCACAGACTTTTCCAGCATAAACCATATTCAGGAAGAAGATGCCAAGCTCTTCATCTGTTCAATCTGCTACATTCAAACTTTCTCATCATCTAGACCAGTGTCTGGACCAGCCAGACTATTTTGCAGCCACATTTTCATCCTCTTGCTACTGTCAAATCAACATTGGGCAACATTTTGTCTGCCAGCGTTTCTCCGAGGATTAGCAACAGATGTCTCAATCAACACAGCAAAAACACAATTCCCCCCTTCTCCCCGGCTAGAAACACAACCTTTCATCATACTCAGATTTAGATTCTGGATTGGTGCATGCTGGCAGCAGCACGCACACCATGATAGCACTTACAATTTGTTTAAATTCTGTGGGATAGCTCTTGCACCTATGTAAGCCCATGACAAACAAGCCCTGACTGCCTTCAGAAGCAGGACTGGCTTCTGTATGGCAAGATATATCCCTACACTCTGAATGGGTTTATTTTTTTCTTGATATAGTCTTATTATGATCTTCTAACACTAGCCTTTCTATGGGAATTTGGGAATTTTAATTTTGCCTGACTCCAGGCAACAAGATTAATGCATCCTTCAAGACAGATTCCCATGCTTCTGTTTTGTCTCTTAATAAAGCAAAAATTACCTAGAAGAAGGATAATAATGATTTTTTGCACTTATCTCAAAACAGCCAGAAGACACGTACCCAGATCCAGAAACTGGAACACCATGTGCATGGTGTATTTCACATTTGATGCATGATCCTCCAAGCGAAGAACGAGTATCTGATCTTTGTCAAAAACTGTCAGCCAGTCCAAAAGATACACAACATAGAGTCCGACTTGTAACCTTACCTATAAGCACAAAAAACCCAAAAGAAAAAAAAAATCATTCATCTTACAACACTTCTAGCAGTAACAAACCAATGTTCATCTCTGTCTTCTGGGCAAAAATCCCAATTATGTTCCCTTGAGGACTCATAAAAAGACAATATCTGAACATTTTTCAATCTTCCTCTTGTTTTCAGTGCAGCTTAAGGAAATCTTCACAAATGGGCTTTCTACTGGTTAGAGATGTCATTTTACTAAGGGCTTGGCTTTGCACTTGCTGCATCAGCCCCAGGTCTACATATAAGCATTGCACAGAGACAACCATATGTAGAAGGATGCTCGGCCACCTCACCTCCATGGTCCTCCATGCCTGGGATGACCCAGCCTTCGTGGAGACACTGAAGGCCTTCAGCCCCTGGATGAACAGCAGTGGAAGGGAAGATGCTACCTTCTCCAGGCCCTAAGGCTGCTTGTATCACCTTAGGTATCAGCTGCACCAGACCACGCTGCCATGAGTAGTATAAATATTCTGATTCAGTGTCAGGAATTAGATCGGGGCGTATTTGCTTGTATCCTCTGATTACAATAATTAGATTTAGATCTAAGCTGTGGTAAAAGGGGCTGCTAGACAGTGTTAATGGTGCATTGTCTGAGTACGCAATGAGAGTGCCAGACTATGTTAGACCAGAGATGTGAAAAGGCAGTTTTTCAGCCTGTCCTGACCTAATCTCTGTTTTTCTTCCCTCCTCAATTTTACATAACAAGTTGAAACACAAGAAGGGTAGTCTGGTGTTCTTAAAAGTCCAACCTCCAACTGTGCTTATAAATATTTTTCTAAATCCCTTCAGGCTCAGAAAAGAGGAACATGAATCCCAAGTCATAAGCATCTTTCATAAAAGAGACTTAACATCTTCAAGTCGCATTACCGCAGAACCAATGAAGTCAGATAACAATAGTCTTTTGTTTCTTACACCGACTCATGTGACCTACATTGATACCTAAATTCCAGTAAAATAAGTCATATTTTGAATTACTGCTAAGTCATTATTATCATAATGTATGATTTTGATGTGCATCTTTGGCTGCTTATAACAATAAGCCTCCATATTTAGCAGACTTCTTCATGTGCTACACAACAATTTGAAACATCTTATTTGATTAAAACATCAGCCTACTGGCAGCGCAGCATTCCAGCCCTCAGTCTATGCCCCACTTCACTGAACACTGGGGCAAACGGGCTCAGTGGTGGGTTTTGCTTTTCTTTCTCCTGGGAGATGGAGATGACTGAAAGGCAACCATTGGCTGCATCGTATAGTTTGGGGTTGCAGCACTTTCCCACACGGGCTTAGAATCTTTTTTTAAAGCTTTTGACCAGAAGGAAGAATTTTAAATAATATGTACCCATAATTTTAACTAATATGTCCCTGCAAGTTTCTTTTTTTCTTGGGAACAGCGAGAACCTTGATTTTCTTTCCTATACAGTGTGTTGTATTGACTTCTTTCTTTTTCATTGCTGTTCATCTGAACCAGATTGTGTCCTTCCATAAAGCTCCAGCGCTTCCCCCTATACATCGAAGGCATCAGTTGAGTTTCCCAAGCCATTCTCCTCTCCATTAGATTAATTTCTGCACTTTCAGTTTGCTCACCCTGGCTCGGCATGCCTTTCTCCGGGTAATATGCTTTTCACTGATTCTAAGTGAGAATAAGCTGACAAACACCCCTTTCTTTACAGGTTAGCATCTATCAGCAGCAACAATGTCTATGACACCTCTCTTGTTTCAGGAATATATTAACAAATAGCAAAACAAAATTCTTCTGGTGCAGTTGCACAAGTAGCAATCTAATGAGCTCACCAGGGAAAATAATCCCTACTTTTTCAATATATAGCAGACCATGCACATAACAGACTTTAGCAACTTGGCTGAAGAAGCAGCTAAAAAAGCCCATTGAGGAGCACAGTTGGCATTTGTGTTTTATTACGAACACCTGCTTGTGGCTCTCTGGGAAGAGGCATCCTCTGTTAATTTTCAAAAGTATCTTCTTCAGGGGGTTGCCTAAGACAACAAATGAAGATTGGTTCTGCACCCCGAGGACGAAGATAAGAGGAAAATTTTTCCTTCTGGTTCTCTCTCTGCTTTTCTCTCCCCACACTGAAAGAAATGGATTTGCGCAAGCAGATGGCTGATAAATACTGTGATACTGCCTGGCAGCAACGCGTGTCTGTGGAGGTCCTGGAGGCCATCATCAAAGACGAGCAGCTCCAGTCTACCTGCCACGGTAAGTAAGAGGAATGTCGTCTTTGCCCTACTACTGTGGGGCGCAAGCTTGCACAATACACTCTTTTATGGTTATTTTGTCGAGTGGAGGAGGCAGTAACTTCAGCCCGGAGACAAAGGAGGGAAGTATTCCCTCTGAGTCCTTTACAGCCTGAGCAAATAAAAGAGGATTGAATGGCAAACTGGCCAGATGTGATACTTCAAGTCAATCTTTTCCATATTATTCTCCCCCCTCAAGCAAAATTTGCAGTTCTACAGTGAAAATGTGAATTTTGGAATACTAAGCCTGTAATACTTATCCATTCCCCTGCCAGCAGTTTCTGTATTTCCTTTTATCATTTTCTGATGTGCACAATTTTAAAAAAAATAAAGGTTTTATCTAGTTATTGGTAGCCTTTTCTTGAGAAAGAATGCATAATTTATTTTGATTTTGAGGCAATTTTGTACCACAAAGATCCTTGCCAGAGCTACTTTTTGGAGAGATCTGCAAAAAGCTTACACATTAAACTGTAATCTTCACTAAATGTGCTCTCCATACACTTGCACAATAGGAAGACTGTATTATTACTGTTGGCATTCATCAGGGAACAGACTAGGGACACAGCTGAGCCAGTACATCAGCTTTTACATGCTTATATATATTTATGTCAAATTTATTGCAAATGAAAAGGGAGAAAGTTTTTTTTCTTGACGCTTAGTTGCACGGTATTTTGGTATTTTAATAACCTTGACACAACGTATCATTAAACAAGCAAAGAATCAAATGTTCTTGGAAATACGTACGGGCATGGCATTGTTCAGGGTGTTGTTGTAGACACAGGCTCTCAATGAGTAATCCAGCATGCAATTTTCAAACAGCTGCAGTGATTCTGCCACTTTTTCATGAAAATCTTCTGCAGATTTATTAGCACTTGCAAAGTACAGATAATCGGAGTACAATCTGCAAATGAGATACGTGTAAGTAAATGACAGAGGAAATGAAAAAAGATTTATTTACATGACAATGGCAATCACTTACATAAATCGAGGGAAAGGGTACATGTGTGTAACATTGCTTCACCGACAGCCTGTTCAGCCAGTGACACATTTTCTATTCATTTTGATAGGTTTTGGCTCAGAGTAACATCCAATCCAGAGAGTTGCCAAACATCATCCTCACTTTCAAGGTCAGCATCCCTTGAGAACCTGACCCTAGTAATTGTGCAAGCCAATATTTTCTCCTGAAATTGCCTGAAGGCAAATTTTTCAAGTGTTTATAGATTCAATTTGTGTTATCTATGAAGAGAAGAACTGGTCTCAGCTGACATTGGTACCCCTCTATATTTGGTGCTCCACACTGCCATGGATAGAAACAGTCCTTATCTCAAAAGTTTAAGTTGAAATCAAAACCAATAGAGGAAGGGTATGGGTTAGAAAGAGTGATTTTTATGTGATTACCAAGCTGGACATCATCAAAAATAGGAAAAGGCCCAGATCTCCTAGTTTTTGCAGAAAGCTCCACCTCCAATCCCATATTGTTTCTATGTTGACTTCCCATCAAAACCTCCCAATTTACAGCATTTCACCTCTTGGTTTTTTTAATCTGAAATACTACAGCTAGGTGTATGGTTCACATTTGTGCTACAGTCTGCAGTGCTGCGTTCCCCAAGCAGTCCCACCTCTACTTTGAGGACAGCAGGACGTGGCCTCACATGTGTTTGCAGCTTGAGTAAAAGCCATCAGCAACAGGAATTTGTCTAAGTTACAGCAGAGACCTATCCCCTCATTGCACATTTTTAGCACAAGTTTTGCGATTGCTTTGTATCATTTAAAAAAGATTATCTAAATACAAATCCCTTTCAGGGGGGCTGGTAAAACAACCTAAAACCTACAGGCAAGTAAAATGTCTATGTTAGCATTAATCCCTGAAACCTTGATTAAACTTTCCCAAGATAAATATGATTCAAAGAGACAAAGGAAATGCTCTGACACGGCATAAGTATTAAATCTGCTGAACATGGTATTTTAACTTTCTTTCATATTTAGGCTTAGAAACTATGACCAGAACCCCAACAATACCTCAGGATTTTGGAGACAACTTTGTAACACTTGAGAAGGAGTCACTTCCTCAACTGTGCCTGAAGCACAAATATTATGCCTCTATAATGCCTCCACCTCTCGACAAAATTCCAGCAAACCTAGGTATCTTTCAGCCTCTTTCAAAAAACACAGGTGTCTAAGACATGACTTAAAAAACTGATTTATTTAGGTCTCATTTTATTGCTGCAGTAACCTTTTGTATTGCACTTACTTTATTATTTTTTAACTTCCCTAGATTTCCACAGGTACTTAAAAATTCATCATTTAATTTAGAAAGTTTAGGCCCTAATCCAGGAAAGCACTTAAGCACAGGAATAGCCCCTCTGCACTCATTATTTATGTTAGTGTTTTGCAAGAACAGGATTTGAATTCCCATATGAACCAAATGAAGACTCTCTGTTCATTTAAAAATGAAGGAAAGGGATACATTTGTCTCAGGATGCTTTTAATTCCATTTTTACACACTTTTAAAAAGAAAAATCATAGCACACTATAGGAGATGAGGCAGAGGCACTCAGTACTATGTATAGGAGTCACCAACTAAGAAGGACAAAGACTCTAATTTTTGTCCAGTTCTTGACAGTCTGTCCAATGCACTTCAGACTGCTTTCTTTAAAGGAAAAAATTCTGTCTCAGAGCAGAGGAGGGTACCAGGACCAGACTGGTGGGGCAGCCTATTTCAAAGTGATGCCAACTGGTGCTTGAGGACCACAACCACAACACCACGTGTGTCCACTCCCTCTGCAATGGCAGACCTTGGATCCCTCATGCCGCACCCCCCAGAGAGCCACCCCACCAGCGCCGGATACAAGAGTGAGCTGGAGAGAAGCTAAGGGCCAAAGCCAACCAACTTCAACTAAATTAGGCACACAACAGTATCTCCTGCTTGCAGAAAAGTGTGTACATCAACAAGGCTTGGGCTCGCCCAGCTTGTCCCAGGGATGGCAGGACCAACTGCTCCTGGCAGAGCAGGTGAAAAGCTTCTTGCTCGGGGAAATCAGCCAGAAGGCATCACATACTGTATGGGCCCGGATGCAATTTTATTTGAAAAGGTTTAATATGACTGCTTAATATTTCTAATCTTCCATTAAAATAAATGCATCATTTTAAAGACTTGCTGACATCTTAAGGAAAACTACATTCTTGAAGACAAGTTCTCTCTCTGCAGGGCAGTTGAGATTTTCCATGTTTCTTTCCATCTGTTTTTAATTCTGGGGACATCTGCGTGGAAATAAAACCTTTGCTGATTAGGATTTCAGCTGTTCCAGCTACTTGAAGTCGTTACCCTCAATCACCACCATTACAATGAAATAATGACACCCACCATCACAAACCTTGATGTCCCCCAAACATCCCCTGTTGGGGGATAGACCAGACCCTGTGCAGGTTCGACCAGACCCCGTCCCAGACCCTGTGCAGCACCCACGTCCTCCTGGCTACTGAAAGGCAACTGCCCCATTGCCCGGCATCACCAATGGAGCTGCACTGGCTGCCTCTTTTGCCATGGCTGCTTTTGCTCCTGAAGTTCAGATGAGCTATCAGGAACAAGGGCATAGGGAATCGTAAACAAAAAGAAACCAATTTATCATAAATATAGTAAGGGAGATGAAGCTGACTTTTTATCTCACCCTTATTAAAGCTGGCAAAGAGCTACACCCACATTACAGAAGGTGGTTAAAGCAATCAGGGAATTTGTCAGTAATTTACATGAGGAAGCCACTTCAGCCAGCACTCTCACATAAAACTACCATCTGTTAAATCCTGAGGTCAGGAGATGCCATTAAAAGTTGAGAGCTGTATTTCCTGACACAGGAGATGGGAAGCACTCTCACAGCTCTGCCTCTTTGCAGTAGCCATGTCCTATCCTCAGCGAAGCTCCTCAAGGAACATTCGTCCCTTCCCACTGCCCAGCCACTCCGGGCAGCCAGGCAGCGGCCGGGCAGGGGGTACGGGCTGCCTGCACAAGTGCCCCATGCCTGCTCTTCTCCCAGTGCCCGACCTCACACCACAGCCTGGTCCCCATCATCATCTTCATCCCCTTCTTCCTGGGTGTTTCTGGGGCTTTGCCCCAAGCACTGACCTATCCCTAAGTATCCTGAACATCCCTATGGAGCTACAGAGAGAAGGAATTCACACCCCCTCGATCTGATCCTTTTGGACTGCTACCTGCATCCCCTCCACCCTCCCTGTTACCCTCATAATGATCATCCTCCTTCAGAGGACACAGTGGAAAGAAATGCCCCAGAAATCTGGAGGAAGACTGTAGAGGAAAGAGAAATGCAAGTGGAAAGAAGGGCATTCCTGGCTAACACAATGGAGAACTATTCAAGAACAGACCACACCTTTGCAAAAGCTGAGCCCTTTCACTGCAAACAAAGTCAGAAAGACCAAGGATGAACTCCTAGGTAGCTGTTGGCTGTGCAAGCTAAAATTGCCTACTGAAGCTTTATATGAGTGCTGCACTAATAATTTTTAAGATTAAAAAAGTTTGTATCATTTGCTGACTCTGGAGCTATTTGCAATCTTTTAATCATTTTGAACAGTATGTCCCTTGAAGACACAAACCTTATTATTTAACATGAATTGAAGCACTTCACGGGACCACTTATGCTGAGGCCTGTCAATGCAGTGCCATACTCAGTCTAGTGAGCCCTGCTGAGAACCAGGGCATATTAGCTCAGGTAATGGAGTTATATTGCATTTGGCAATGTATAAATTCTTTTTTTCAGAGTAGCTCAGGTGTCCGTGCATGACACTCACTGTGGCATTTACACTCACGTGCCCGTCTTTACAACACTATCACAATTAAATATGCCAAAATACACAGAATAAAAACCCTCGGCAGTTCTCATCATAAACCAAGTAACTTTGTCAAATACTATGTGAACATTTATTTGCACCCAAGAGAGCAAGAGCGAATAAATTTATTATAGTAAGAAAAATTTCTTGCGTACTTTAGCAACATGATCTTTGCTCACCTTTCAACAGGGTCTCTCAGCATGATGATAAGTTTGGCATTCGGCTGGAAGGCATGGATAAAATCCTGGATTAGGAAGGGAGGTTCTCCTTCACTACTGTTGTCATAAAAGAAAATCCAAGCGTTGTTGTCCCACATTGTCGAGGCACTGGCCTCCCCTGGAAATTAAAAGCATCTCTGCTAGTAACTCATTTCATTCTTTGTATTGCAGTAGAAATTGGTTGAATTTTGAACTGGTGTAGACTGATTAAAATTAACTATTAATTTTAACATAACTCAGTTCTTGCAAATTGATCTGACTAATGCTCCCCAGAGCCAGAACAATGACATTGCCTTGTACCTTTGTCAATATAGTGATGGCCAGGGCAGGTTTTATGTAATTCCACCTGAAATATAACTGTTCACTAACCACACTGCTTCCTATTAGTGGTTAACACATGCAAATATATTTCATCTGGGCTGAAATGGACTGCTCAGGGGTTTGGCCCACCCTCCAGCGAGGAGGCAGGAGCTTGTTGCTGCCGAAGATCTGCCGTGCTCTCTGTAGCACCCCAAGGGTTGGCTTTAATGGTCCTGATCTCAGAGAAGTAACTTGCTAACAAATTTGACACAAACTGAAGAAAAAAGCAGAAACCACCACTCCAGTGGATCAATAGTGCTAAGAATGTAAACAGGAGAGTCGGTGACCACATGGGAAATATTAAAAAAAAAATGCACTAACCAGCTGAATTGTGTCACTGCGGTTTGAAATATCCCTTTTTGAGAATTATCCTTTATCAGAGCTTTTTTATATAGTTATGATTATTCATGTAGATTAAATCAATTATAACTATTAACTAATAAATAATAATAAATAACACATTTGGTTAAATGCCAGATTCTGATATCCTGAGTTTCTGAAGAAGTTTACTCTGAATGTAATGCTACAGGGAGAAACACAATCAGTAACGCCTCTGCCAGAACAAGGTGTTTGATGGTTCAGCTGTTAAATAAATGTTCTGATACAATGTTTTGAATTGTATAATCTTCCCTGTCTTTTTAAGTAATACTGGCATTTATGTGGCACACTACTGTTTAATGAAACATATACAGAAGCTTTTTGGAAACTTCCATTCTTTGACAGTCTAATGAGAACTAATTCTTGTTAATGAGGTTTTTCGAATCAAAAGGAATGAGATGAAAAAATAATAATGTTGTAGGCTTACAGACTTGCACATGATTTCCCTTTTTCTTTTTTTTTTTTTTTTTATCTCCTGGGAAAGTTCAATAAAGATTTTAAGAGATGGCCAAAACACAACATGAAAAAGGTACTGGCTCCAAATTTCAGCTTAACATAATGTGATTCATTAATAAAGTCTGGGAGTTGTTAGAAAACACATTAATCTTCTGTCATGTTCATTTTGCCTCTTTTCAGAAGGAGATCAGGTCCATTGGCTAAATTTGGGTGTCCACAACAGCTCTGCTTTTCCATTCTAAATTAATTAGCCAAAGCACTGCCTAATCATCAGCGGGCTTTGACTTGTCAATTAAAACTCAATTAGCCCAACTCCCACGCTGGCTGAAGTAGAAACACAAAAGACTAAATATAGGACAAGAGATAGTCGTACCACAAAAACATCATGCAGCTATTTCTGCGCTATCAGAAGATGGTATAATGCAAACAGCTATGAGCACTTGCATGCATGGATTTACAGAATAGTGCACTCCAGGGATGAGAACGACCTTGCAAAGTCACTGCTACATCTCCATGACAGGAATGACCAGGCTTAAACTGCTCCCTCAAAAATGTTTGCCTAAATCATGCCAAAGATTAAAGTCTAAGACCTCATCTAACCATCTATTCCTCTCTAGAATAGATTTTCTGATTTTCCTTTATACTTGTCTGCTCTGTAGACCTCTGACCATATTTGATGCTCTACTGGATTTATTCCAATTAACTTATATATAGTGACCAAACCTGAGCATAAGAACATCTGCTTACCCATGTGCTATCTGAACTAAATAAAATCAAAGCATTTACACATAAACGCACAGATTCTCTTAACATCACAGACCAGACCACTCCACAGACGTTGCTACAGTTGGATCAGCTGCCACCACCAAAAATGTGCAGGGAGCACACAAGTAAGGGAAGATCACAGGCACACGCCCAAATCATGCTAAAGCATTAACAGGGACTCGAGATGCTGCTCTAACGCAGTCAGTCCAGGAGAGCCTGGGTTCAGGAAGGCAAATCTTTCCAAAATAAGATGACTGTCAAGAATTAAGGGGAAGAGTGGGGAAATAAATAAAACCCATCACTCTGGTCTCTGCTGACTCTTATAATTTTAATTTCCTGAAGCAGCCAAACATACTCCTGACAATTTGACAGTGTTCCTTTCTGGTTTAGAATACAGATTTAATATCTGAAAGAGAACAAGCCATACTAAACATGAGATAAATTAATCACTGCTATAGTAATTATGTCAAATTACTGCAGTGCAACCAAAAATACATTAATTTTCTTATGAATTTAAAGAACATATAAATTACTAAATTGCCTAAAGAATAAATGTATAACCTCTTTATTCAGTCATTAATGGATTAAAATCATACTGTGTTTTCACAAGACATTCCTCTGAATTTATCCTATTAATGATCACAAATAAACAAGCCCTGCTCAGAATGCCTCAGGCTAGATCAGTGTTGTCCTCTTTGATTCATCTCTAACAGATGTTGGGTTTTTTGGGAAAATGCAATTATTACCCACGAAGTATAATATCCAGAGAAGCTTAATTTTTCAAAATAATGTAACATGATGAACTACTGAAAAGTTTATAGCTTTAATTCGATTTTTCTTTCTAGTCATCTGAAATAAGAAAATGGAGGATTCCAAGAAAACCTGATATTCATACAGATTCATTTTAGACTAGCTAGCTTTGTTTTGTTTTTTACCAAGGTCATAAAAGACTGACTTAATGAGTATAATCATTCAGGACTTTTCCTGTAAACTTAATAAGAAAAGCGAACAGAACCTTAATGAAACAAGAAATGAGACTACAGGAAAAAAAAACACAAAGTGAACTCTAGAAAAAGCTGTAACAGGAGGTAAGTAATCAAAGATGTACATTGCCAATTAGATTAGTGAATTTAATTAGTATAAGCACTTCACCCATGAAAGGACAGGAGATATTATTGTAAGTAGGAGGAAAATCTGCAGATGTCCTTGATGGCAACATTTCTTAAGACCCCATCTTGCAAATTTTGCTCAATGTTGAATATTTAATAAAGAGAATGATAGACTAAAATGGAGGCTGAGGAAGTACTGAACAAATGTGACTATAGACAAGTCTCTGCTTTATACAACGCAAGACATCATCACCATTTCATCCAGCCAAAAATTGGTTAAATTTTTTTGGTTAGAATGAGACACAAAAAAAATATTCTGAGGGTATTCCCTCTGAGGGCAGGCAGCAAAAATCTTGTCTGTATTTTCTGTAGAATAATGACTTCAGGCCTACTTGAAAAGTCTCTTTTCAACAGGAAACTGTCTCTTGCACAACTAGTATTTTCATGGAATGTGCCTGGTTTCCCTTGGAAATTTTGAGGTGACAGAGTAAGACTGGTAAAAATCTCTTCCCCTCAGTTTTCTGGTTTTAGCAGACAGCAAAAGCAGAATTTAGAAATTTCTGCTGACATTCCTCATGGGCACTGTAAACCTACGGCAGCACGACCACAGTGGATGAGCACAGTGGATCGACCACTGTGTGTCATGGAAAGCAATCCAGGGATACCTCCCTAGAACCCAGCCCTAACCACAGTCTTCCATAAGGTACAACGTAGCAGCATTTTTAAGCCATTTTAAATGCTAATCAGGTAATTTAATATCAACTGAAACAGTAGGATTATCTTCAAATAGTATCCTGTACTGTGCCTCTAGGTTCTGTATGTGAAAAGAAACACAGCGCAAGATAGCTTCAACTTGACTCTTTATATCCCTGATCTTGAAACTTGCATTATCTTTGCTGTTTAAAAAGCAGCTTGGGAGTTTAATCATATTTATTTCAGTCCATCATAGACTACATAGGGATGATGATGCAAAAAATTGTGGTCCTTCTTCCTACATGTACCTTATGTTGGAGCTTGAGAAGAGCTGTGCTGCTATCATGGAAACTGTCTCCAGTCAGCTACAGGATTTCTCCAGCACCCATTGCATGTTGTAACACCACAATTAGTGTGTTATCCCAGACACATTGCTACAGCACATGAACTTGAAGCTACAATCCCATCACTACAAACCCCTCGTAATGAAAACAGAATGAAAACCATGTTTGAAGGAGTCACCAGGGTCATTCTCACTCTTTTTTTAAAAAAGATTTAATGAAATGCTGATGTTCATCAGACATTTATTGCTTGCTCAGGCGTTTTCTAAAGACAATCACAACTTTTTAACAAAGCAAGTAACCATCCTCCAGGAAAAGGCAAGAACTTCTGCACTATCCACATACAGCAGAGAAAACCAACATCAGGGGCCCTGTGCTGTGAGCCGTTCACGTCTGGGAAATGCCCCTCTCATGCCTCAGCTACGAATGCTGCCAACCTGGAGCTACAGAGACATATTTCAGAGGCTGTGTTTGCCCTACCAATTATGATGTTGTTCATCTTGCCGTGCTCTTTTGCCGCTTCGCTCTGCAGCACACCCTGAATCTGATGTGCTGCTAAGTCAAACAGATCAAGGTAATCTTCCACTGGGTAGCGATCATGAAATCCATCCCTCAGACGAATGATTCCTAAAAACAATGAAAAGAGAGAAGTTTATTTGAAAAAAAAAAGAAAACAGCAGGGCAAGATTAACCACTGGTGTAAATCAAGACAGCTTCATTGACATGGCTGGCACTGAGCCAGCTAACGTCAGCACAAAATTAGACCGATGAAGTGTAACACTCAGATAAAAGTGTCAATAATGAAGTAGCTGACATTTGAGATACTATACGATTAAGCCATAAATTCACAGTGATAGGAAATATCTTAAGTGTTCTGTTTTATAGTTCCTGCATGAATAGCTTGCATTTATTTTCTTCTAAATATAGCTTTTGGAATGAATATAAAAGACCAGATTCTGCTTCCATTTGCACCAATATACATTGAAGTAATATTGGACTCCCACTAGATTTACTGTATTGCGATTGAGAACAGGCTCTGATGCCAAATATGCAAATCAATATGCACTTATCAAAATCAGAAAACTGGGAAATCATTCATGTTTTTGTCTTTCACAAGTGTGAAAACAAAGCTCCATGATAGCATCTTATTTTTCTCCTCTCCTTCCGTACACTCCAGGGTGTGTTCTGTATCACCTTCTCCCTGCATTTCTCAGTATCTTGAGCCACATCTGTGATTTTTATACTCCTTTTCCCACCCTTCTTTCCAAATCTAATCTCACTTCTCCACTTTCTGTACATGCTTCCCATGCCCACCTTTGCATTCTTGCTTCTTACCATACCACAGGAGAGTTTCTCAAGTGGTCAAGGACGGTATTGGGAAGGCAACAGAGTAAGAGCAAAGGTAACAGTACAGAACAGGACTTCTCAGCTCTCCCTTTCTTGTTCCCGCAAGGCCAATAATTATCAATTATGTGCGAGGAAAGCTCAGCAAGGGAGTTCTTTTGTCCATTGCCTCTGATTTTCCCCTTCAGGAAAGTGGGATTTAATGAGGGTAGAAGAAAGCTCAGCAGTGTATTTTGACTTGTTTTGAGGGGGAAAAAAAAAGTACAAGCATGGTGCTACAGACTGCCTTGGTTCATTGCCACTCCAACCATGGGAATAGAAATTGTGGCTAAGAGCCAGGAAAGAGAGACAGTCAAGCTGGGACAAAGTCCTGTAGAGCATCAACCAGCCCAGCAGAATGGGAAAGCGGTGATTTGCAAAATGGGGCCTCCCCAGGAGGGCTGTTTAGCTTCAGCTGAAATTAGTCAGTCTCATAAAAATCAACTGAATCAGAGGATGCCATAGAACAGAGACTTTCTTGTCTAGATCAGTATTACAAACTACACCAAGTTAATAGCCAGGAGCATAAGAGTCATATCCACTAGCTGGCTTATAAAGGGGGCTGTCAGTTTCACTTGTTAGTCTATTTGTCATATTCTCTTTTTTTTTTCCCCTCCTTTTTTTCTTTTTTTTTTTTTTAAATAGTAACCATTAGCTAATGT